>NC_068983.1:134749861-134750559 GCF_001194135.2 Octopus bimaculoides | reverse complement strand
AATATATGGTACCCTAGGCATAACACCTACATGAACTTCTAACTTGTTGTCTCTTGAGGTCTCTGGGTGAGACTTGGATCCAACTTGTACAAATGCAAAACATAAAATAATAATAATAATAATAATAATAATAATAATAATAATAATGATGATAATAATAATAATTAATTCAGTTTCATTGGCCACAAGGGCTAATATAAATCAAAAACATGGTAAGACAAAGACAGGACGAAGGTTACAAGGGGTTTTGTCCGAAAGGTAGAAAAACGTTCGTGTAAACAGAGGAAAAACAGAGAAAGATATAACAAATAAAACTCCCAATAGGGGGAGGTGCTTCAAAAAGGAAAAGGTTACACGTGGAAAAACCCATAAAAGCCACGGGAGCCTGGTCAAAAAAAAAAGAAGAAGAAAGGGGTATAGAGCCCTTTGTCCTTTTACATTACCTTTTTCTACAGGTGTATTCTCAGAATTTGTCCGTTCATACTGGCCATTCTTCCAACAGTCACCCATCTTTCAACAAATTTGCTATGAGACAGTACTTCCCTCTCTACTCTCATCTTCCTTTTCAAGTGAAACTTGAAAAGTTGATGAGGCCTTGGCCAAAGAGGAAAGTGTCTGACTTTAACCCTTTCAAACGGGTCCACCATACCATCTCTTTCGCTACAGCCACTAGGCATAGGAAAATTGCCTTGTCTTCC
>NC_068983.1:134747755-134749435 GCF_001194135.2 Octopus bimaculoides | reverse complement strand
AGCTACTACCGATCGCATTGCCCGCCTGACTGAGGGCGGTGAGAGCTTGGTGACACTCGAGGTGCCAAGCGCCCTTTCTCGGTCTACGTTTGATCCAGGATTGCAGCTCTGTTAAAGAAACGAGCTGCGGAAAATCGTGTCTGACGAACGGCGACCAGACCTGTTCACCGTCCAGGAAACGCTTGAGATTCCTAGCCTGAGCGCATGTTTGCGCATCAGCAACCACGGCATGCCAAGACCTCCGTTCAGCGGCTGTTGAAGTATCAAGAAAGGCACATTAATTACTCGCATATGCAGCAATTTAAATTCTGTGCACCACTTTCATAATATTATCTAGCAAGTTGTAATACAGAAGATTTCTAACTGCTATGTTCGTTGAACATTGTTCCATTAATTTATTGGAAATACACTTGTGAATATAAACGATGCAGGTTAATAAAATATTTGAAAGCTCAATTAAATTTTACTGTGGTCATTGTCTTTATAGACAACCTGCCTAACATTGTGAACAACCAGCGAAGAGTATATGACTATCTAACACACTTAACAAGAATAGGTATGAATTTTCTTGGTACTCTACAACTAAAATAGAGTTATTCTCTCAACTGGACACTAACTGAATTAGCATGACAAGGCTGCCAGAGAAATAATAGCAGCATTTAGAATATCCTATCCAAAAGCAGACAAATATATTTTCAGCGAATGTCGCAGCCAGAGGTCTTCTGCAATAACAGGGTTATTATAAAATATCTACTACTGGAATATAAAATATCCAGTAAATAATGAAACTAATACAAATACATATCAAATACGACCAAAGAAAAATTGTTTTCTGTCTTCAAGGAAGTCCCCTCCCCACTCCACCAAAAAAAAAAGAACTAACTGAGGACAGTTGAGAGGAAAATGTTAAAACAACAATCTGGGTTATTTTTTAAAAACGTACTGTAAAAAGAAGCTGAAAACGGATTATGAATTATTATGCTAAGGAAATTTCTTGCAAAAACTTCTTCATGGCTAATATCTGACAAGACCAAACAAAACGAAAATGGATAAAACAAAAGAACTCAGCATTAGCCGTGAAGATCAGGATTAAGATATAAAGATTTCAGCATAATTCGTCCCATCGGGGTATTTTTTGAATGAAATTAAATTAAAGTGTTGTAAAAATATATTAAAAATATATTAAAAATATATTAAAAGAAACAATGAATTTCCAATACGTTCATAAAAAGAAAATGTGTATATTTACCTGACAGTAACTTTTGCGTGTATTTTCTCTCTTTTGTCTGTATGTTCTCTGTTTTAATTATAGTGTAATCGGAAGATTTGAGAGATAAAATGTAACATTTCGCATAGTCTTATGAATTTTGCACATCTATATATATGCCTTCTTGTATAATGCTACGTCACATTAAAATCTCTTAATGAAACATTTGCAAATATATCTTAAAATCCATTCTTCTGTTTTACGCCCTGCGTATACTTCCATATTATATTGGGTAAACTTAAATTTGCAGCATACTGAACACCAGTGAACTTTCCTTTATCGATGCATTCTTTGCTAGTTGACTGGATTGTTTTATCTGTTGCTTTGTGTAATATGTCTAGTCAGCATAATGTGCTTCAATTCATCTGCCTTGATCTCTCTCTCTCTCTCTCTCTCTCTCTCTCTCTCTCTCT
>NC_068983.1:134742498-134747650 GCF_001194135.2 Octopus bimaculoides | reverse complement strand
TGTGTGTGTGTGTGTGTAAACACAAGCAAAAGGCTGACCTTGACTTCGAAGTTTCGGCTTGTTTGCCGTCAACAGACTGTTTTTCTGATTTTATATATTTTGGGGCAGGTTGTTTCTTTGGTAAGTAGATTTATGTAAATGAGATTTAGGTGAAAGAAAGTATTGTGAAGACAGTTGTTCTGGTTTGATTATGAAAATGTGTTATTGTATACAGTTCAGTCAAGCATGAGAATAAAGGAGTAAATAAATGTCATATTCAATTCATGATTTATGTTGGTTGAAGTCTTACTTGTAACAAATCAAGATTCTTTGTATATAAGTTTGGTTTTGCACTATTTTATGGTTCATAAAAGAATATTTAATATAATGCGGTTCGATCTGTCACACGGTGATGGTCAGATAGAGATTGGGACTAGTGTTGCTGTTAGTAACTTTCCTTTATGAAATTTTATTATGGATATTTATGAAAGTCTTGGATTTGAAAAGATTATGTTACTACAAAATAATTATTGGGTTATTCCAATCTGTTTCTAGCGTAGCTTTTCTTATAAATTAGACAAATGCTTGCATGCAACTGTATATTATTATTTTTATATCCAGATAAAGGCATAAGGATGTTTCATATTTTCACAGAGTTATCTGCCTATGGAGAGATATAAGCATATAAAAATGTACATGTAACAATGTATGAACGTATATACATTCATACTCTTGCTGTCAAAAATTACGTTATTGTAAAAGAAATAAACTGAAACTTGTATTTAATAAATACGTACGTTCCATATATTTGATACCCTTTTATAGTAAGATTATCTATTTTTTTTAGAAATACTTTCAAGGATTGAATCCAAAGAGAATTAATATGTTGGAAGCTTTATATAAATTGTGTCGTTTTTTTTTTTGAAATTAAAACAAAAAAGTTTAATTTAGTTGAAGATTTCTGGTGAACCTATGCCGTTGGAAATGATAGCAATTCATACTAGTATTAAAAATTATACTTTTAATACAACCCCGACAGGCGTCTTCATTCCTAGGCATAAGGAATTAAAAAGAAACCAGTAATGTTCACGACACATAGCTGAGTTAACTTGTTTCATAAATGAATGATATCGCTTCTGAAAGTTTTCGCCCCTTCGTTAGCTCTGTCACGTGAGGAAAATTTATGAAAAAAATAAATATAAAAAATAATTTAAAGCTAAATATAAATGCACACGTATACAGACAAACATATATGCATACACACACACAAACACTCACACATATACATATACGTATATAAATATGTGTGTGTATGTGTGTGTGTGCATGACTCACTACTCGGAGTTTCTTTAAATAAATATTATTCCATTCCCCTTTCAGTATTGAGTAATCTGTTTATCTCAATTACACACTAGTGTGATGCTACCGTTTATCACACATACGCACAAACACATATGCACATACACATACCCACACATACACGTGCATTCTAGAACACACATAAACACGAACACCATATTTGCACACACACACACACACACACACACACACACACACACACACATATACATATGCTACAATGTAGCTTTTATTTAAAATACTATTTGTAGTACTTACATTAATATTTCAAGCGTAAACTTGTACATTATTTAATGGATGAATGAAACTTCCGATATCTCTCTTAACAGACTGACATTTTGATTAAGAAATCATTAATATGTTCTCATTTTCCTTCTCTCTCTCTCTCTCTCTCTCTCTCTCTCTCTCTCTCTCTCTCTCTCTCCCCTCTCTCTCTCTCTCTATCTCTCTCTCTCTCTTTCTGTCCTTTTTTCTCTCTCTTTCTTTCGTAGCCAGTTGTGTTCATTTATCGAAAAGAAATGTATTCTCTTAAGCTAACTGAACGATGTAATCGATTTATCAAGTTCGGGAATTTGACCTGGGAACCAAACCGTTTCATTGTACGAATATAAATATTTATGTTTTCATAAAAATTATTTGAATCCTTCCTGTGAAGAAGTGATCGATTTCTAACAAAGAAACAAAACTCAATCGCTGGAATTTGGATAACAAAAAACGATAATTGATAAATGTTGAACTTTTGAAAAGTTTTACACACTTCTACTTTTCTGTTTATAGATTGTATTTACAAAATATATACTAGTTACTTCCTTTGCCTGAAAACTCGTTTTTCGAGATTGCCATTTAGACATTAACTAACATAGCCGAGTACACCAATAAATCTTGATACTAATGTAAATTTATAATTTGGTTAGAGAAGTTGTAGGCTTCGAAGTTACGTTGCCTGTAAATATTCCTTTTCTCATTGATTTTGAAATGTTCACATCTGCGTAGTTTTTCTTTTCTATCTCAAACAACTTTATTAATCCTGTTACGTTTGTATTCGGCAGAAATTCTGATAGGAATGTTTAACTAATATCCCTCGAGTTGATAAGTATGTATGTATTCTCTAACAGAGGTAGTCTTCATATTTATCCAAGAACAATCGTTCGGATGGATACTAAAGTACATTGTTTTAGCAACACCATATCACATTGGAAAGTAGCATCCTAATGACATAATAACTTCCATAGAAATATGACATAATCGATAGTTTCGGTAGACCCTTAGTGATTTAAATGCTTATCTGTTTATGTTGTTCAATAAGCCTTTTGTAACTATCCTCTGCTTTCGTTTGGTAAAAGTATAAGATTAGATGTGAGAGCTACGGTCATTAATCTAAATGAAGTTATTCTACATATCAATGTTCGCATTAACATTTTGAGCTACTCTTGCCCATCAATTCTGAAATTGCTAGTAAAAAAAATCATCGGAGAGTGAGTACTTCTTGGGGTGTTCACTATCAACTCGTAGAGTGTAGTTCTCTTAGTTTCTGATCACTTGGACTGATTTATTACTTTTGCTGCTGTTGTTTAGCAGATACAACACACCCAAAGGATGCCTCACTGATACTATGCCTCTTTCCTCCTGTCTTCGTTTGAAATAGATTTTGTCAATATCATTGTTTCTGCTGACGCTTTCTGTTGATAGCAAATCTTGAAAGTTTTAATTTCTATGGAAGAGATTTCCTCTACAGACCTATCAAATATTCCAAAAGTTATTATCGGTATTGGAAGTAATATGCACAGTGGAATACTGTCTTGTAAATGGAAGCTCCGGCTGCGATATTTAAAAAAATCTGGAATAACATTCATTTGTCAGTATGCAAGGTGCATTTTTCACCGCACTTTGCATAATATATTTTTCTCAATACTAATAAAGTACTCGTTATGTGGAAAGAGATAGAGATCCCATTGATGTAATAATTTGGAGTAAAGGAAGCAGTTTTATTCGCGTTCAACTATCAAATATGAAAATTACTTTTGGCCAAATTCCATCCCTACATTCACTGATAATCTTACTAAATACAACTGTCCCACAATATTGTAAATATTTCTGGAGGAGATCTTTAGATCGTCTACAAGTAACCTGTGGGGTACATTGGCATCTCTGGCTATTATAAGCTCAGGCTGTCATAGACCCGTTAGATTTTATCTTTAAAATGACAGTAGACCAACTACAAAAAATAAACAGAGGTATAGTCAAATTGTTTCCTTATACTCTTCATATATTTATTAAACAGAAGATAATCGTTCCACTTCTAATTACTAAGAACAGTAAGTTCTGTAATGAAGCCATACTATCATAAGATGTCGTAAGATGTCAAGAATAAAAAGGTATTTTTTTTTAACTTAAGACTGCACTGTTTATTTATCCAAATATTTTCGGCACATCTTTACACATACTTCTTTTCACCTACCTCCTTATCAGTCACTCTGCTGTTAGCTTCGCAACAGTCTTTGAGGAATTGGCTATAAAAGCCTGTTTAAAGTTTATGCAATGGGCCTATACTTTTTTTTTTTTGCCAAGACAGTGTTTTTATTTTTGGTTACAAGATTTATTCGTGCAATGACAATGCAACTTTGAACATCAATTTGCCTTTCCATTATTCTTTTGAATTACGTATATGAATATTCTTTTCTGTTTCTTATTAATCGAAGTCTCCTGCGAAAAAGGAGCTGCTTTCTAACAAAAATACAAAGCTCGATCGTTGGAATATAGACATCAAAAACGAATTCACATTTTCAACATGAGAAAAGCATAATTTTAGCGTTCTGCTTACAGATCGTAATTCTAATGTGAATATTAGCTCGTTAATATCTTTTTCTGAAAACCCCAGCTTCTCAAGATTGTCATATGTATGTATGTATGTATGTATGTATGTATGTATGTATGTATGTATGTATGTATGTATGTATGTGTCTGTGTATGTATGTATATATGTATGTATGTATGTATGTATGTATGTATGTTTGTATGTATCTATGTATGTATGTATGTATGAATGTATGTATATCTGTAGATTTATGTTTTGTTTTATGTATGTCTTCTCATGCATGTATTTGCATATATAGGCATGCTCATATATACATAAATGATAAACTTATGGAAAGTTTTACAAATTTCTATACTTACAGTAATGGCTTGGATCTGTAATCTTCGTATCAGCTTTCTCCTTTCTGGTTTTGAGAAGCCTAATTACTCAACATTGGTATTTAGGCAGTGAGTTACATATCTCAGGAACCCAATAGTTACAGGTATAAATCTGAACTTGTAATCTAGAAAGAGTAACTGCAGATTTTTCAACAGTTCAGCGTAGGTGTTCTCTTTTTGATTGGTCTTCAGCTTTATGTTAGCATCCACTGGGCAGCTGATTTCCACAGCTGTACACAGTTTCTCTTCTTTATCCTAAATCATTATATCAGGTCTCTTGTGTTTTACATTTTATTGAGGGTTTCACTTGGACATTCCACCAATACTCCTTTTTATCGTGGCTTCCACCATACTGTGGGTTCTTATTTCTTTGTCCTCGGAGTTATCCTTTCGAAGGATCTCGTTATATAATATCCTAGCTACAACATCGAGTCTACGACATTTACTCCCCATGGACAATAATCCCCCAAGGACAATTATTCCTGAGGACATGACATGATTTAAAACTTCTTAATATATTGGAGAGGAGGTAATTAACCAAGGGGCGGGGTAATTATCCTAAGGGTAGTTGTCGTCGGGGAGAATTGTCCTATGGGTGTTAATTGTCCTGTGGGGGGCGGGG
>NC_068983.1:134736188-134742275 GCF_001194135.2 Octopus bimaculoides | reverse complement strand
GGGGGGTAATTGTCCTGAAATGACATCATTCTCATCGGTAGATAATACCGACGACATTTTTGGACTACTGCTTATGATGTGGGTGAGATCTTCGGTGTTAACTCCACAAATCTGCATCCGTTGTCACATTCTACTGTTTTTCTTGCATCTCTGTCCTTTTTGTGCATTAGATATTTGGTTGATATTTCCTGTTCTTGGATTGCAAACGCATACCCTTCAAAGGGGGAATTAGTAATCCAGTTGTTGGTACAAGATAAACTGCTTTGGTGATCAATGTTACTATAATCTCGCAGCTTTCTTCTAACATATCCATGCAAAGTCTTCTGCTTATATACGCTTGTCCTTTCATCTGATGATGCGTTGCGGTAGAGTCGTGCGACTTCCTTGGGCATGTATTTCAGGATATCAGACAAGGAATGCTGCTCAAGGAAATGCCTCTCAAGCCTTAAGATGTTATCAACCTCATGTATGGAAACTTGATCAAGAGATGCACTTCGACACTTGGTGGTTAAAAGATGTTGCAGAAGGGATATAATACGACATTGAAAGGCATTTTGGATCATTGTTAAGCCTCTGCCGCCCTGTTTACGTTGTAGGCAGAGGCAGTCTATGTCACTGCTTGTGTGGAAATTATGTGTGCTTGTTAGTATTTTCCGGGTTTTCACATCAATGGCTCGGATCTCATCAAGCGTCCAATCAAGCAGGCCAAATGTTGGTATGAGTACTGGCACTGCAAACACATTGTTAGTCACTATTTTATTGAATGCAGAGAATTCCGAGGCCCAAATTTTCTTTATTCATCTGTAATGTTCTTTAGTGACACAAGCTTTGTTACAGATGCCATTATAAGATATGTTTACATCCACCCCTAGATACCTGTAACATTCCTCATTAGATATAGGGGAAACAGTCAAGTCACTGATGGAGATGGTGCTGGTCTGGTTTACAGATTCCCCTCTTTTCACAACCATATAACATTTATCCTGACCAAATTTCCATCCTGTATACTTTGAGAATGTTGTAACCAGGTCAAGGCTCTTTTTTATCTCCTGCATATTCTTTGCATATAGTTTCAAGTCATCCACAAAGAAACAGTGTGTAATTTTGGTATTTCTGTTTCCTTGTGAATCAGTGAGATATCCTTCAGACTTCCTTAACATGAATAACAAGGGGTTTACAGAAAGTATAAATAACATCTCAGAGAGGTTGTCCCCTTGAAATATGCATCTGAGATAATACAGTCACTCTTTGTGATTAATTTCAAGATGATGGCCCACGATGAAGTCAGGTCAACTATGGCTTTGTCTATACTCACAGGAACTATAGCAAGTTGATAGGCTTCTAGCATCCATGAGTGGGGAACAAAATCAAAGGCTTTCTTGTAGTCTAGCCATATTGAAACTAGCTTCCTTCTATGCTCCCCTACCTCTGACATCACAGTTTTGTCGATTAACAATTGTTCGGCACATCCCCAGACTCCTTTCTTCCCAGCTGCTTATTCTGCTGTGATGATGTCATTGCTTTCACAATGGTCTTGGAAGAAGTCTTTTGCCATGTGGTGGTTCTGCATTTGGGGATCAACTTTGTCTCTGCCAGAGCTAACCAGTGTAGTATGCTACCGTTCCCATTGAGAGCTTACTGGTACAAGTTGATAAGATATGGTTGGTATGTTAGCTTCTTTTAACCATATCCAACAATCAAGTCTTTTCCAGTGCTTTTCTATCCTGAAGTTTCTGTATCACAGTTACAAAGTTATCACCATCAATGCTATGTTTTGGGTGTAATGCAGGGACAATAACTTCTTCAGATTTCTTCCAGTTACAGAGAATCTTGGTTAAACTCCATCTCTTCACTTCAGATTTTCCTCCAGAAGGAGTCTATCTTCTCGTGAAGGAGCTTCTGTGATGTTCACTGCTTCTCCTCTCATGTATGTATGTATGTATGTATGTATGTATGTATGTATGTATGCATGTATGTATGTATGTATGTATGTACGTATGTATGTATGTATGCATGCATGCATGTATGTATGTATGTATGTATGTATGCATGCATGTATGTATGTATGTATGTATGTATGTATGTATGTATGTATGTATGTATGCGAGTATGTATGCACACATGTGTATGTGTGTATGTGTGCATGTATTATTAAAAGTTTGATAATCTAATCTATAGAAACATAGTTGATTGAATTAGTTGGGTACCATGCTATTAATTTCTGGAGCTATATTGTGTCTATGACCTGACTCAAATCAGAGCAATTATAACCCGCAATAAACAAGTGTCATTAGTTATAAATAAAGATAGTACGCTTAGGTAGCTTCCCCAGCTGAATTCGAATTCTCCCTTGTGTACAGATAGGATGAAAAGGAATGGATTCCACCTTACTCGTTTGTTTTTTTCAAGTTTATGTAAATTACATTCAGGAAAGTAAGTATAATAATAATAATAATAATAATAATAATAATAATAATAATAATAATAATAATAATAATAATACTAATAATAATAATAATACCTACTTCAGAAGCAAGGAATAAGGCTACAACATGTAGCCTTAGATACCAAGAACTCCCCTATTGAGTTACAACAAGTAACCTTAGATACCAAGAACTCTCCTAAGTATCCAAGCTATCCCTAATAACACTGTTTCCTGCATCTGTACTAAACTGGGTTTTATGCCTATTCCCTCTATCCATCTGTTCAAATCTTTAGGGATAGTTCCCAATGTACCTATAACTACTGGGATACATTTTACCCGCACTTTCCATAGTCTCTGTAATTCAATGGCGAGGTTCTGGTACTACTACTACTACTACTACTACTACTAAATCAGGCCTTCTAGCTTCTATTACTCTGTCAGTTTGAATGTTAAAGTCCCACAACATCTTATATTTCTTACTTTCTAGTACTTTACTAGGTTCTTGTTCATACCATTTATTAGTATATTCAAATCCTAGCTTTCTTCATAACTCCCAGTGGATTACTCTCCCTAGATTGTCATGACTTTTCATGTATTCTTTCTGTGTCAGCATGCTGCATTCACTTATTAAGTGAGTAACGCTTTCCTCTTTTGATTTGCATAATCTACATTGGGAATCTACTTGGTCTTTGTCTATCTTGGCTTTTATCCAATTACTCCTTAATGCTTGATCTTGTGCTGCTACTAACAAACTCACTGTCTCCTTCTTCAGTTTTCCATTCTGCAATCATAACCATGTCTCACTTCTGCTATTTGCTACAACTATCTTTGGGAATACACCATGCAAAGCCTTCTCCTGCCAGTCAGATAATTTCTGTTCTTTCTTCTGGTTTTTAACTACATTTGAGGTTTTGGTTTCTCTATGTCTTGCTGTGACTCTGGCAGCTTTTAATAAACTTTCTTCACTACATAGGCATCTATATCTACTCATTTTTCTAAATGTTATATATATTTGTAAGTCCTGGTGTTTTTGTTATGTATTTGTCTGAATATTTTTTTATTATACCTAAGGCACCTACTATGATAGGAATTGTTTCTGTTTTTAGATTCCACATTCGAGTTACCTCTATTTCCAGGTCTTTGTATTTTGAAAGTTTCTCCATTTCTTTTAGGGAAACGTTGTCATCTGCTGGTATTGATACATCAATTAGAAAATATTTTTTTCCTTCATGATCTTTGACAACTATATCTGGTCTATTGGCCTTAATTTCTCTATCTGTGTGTATTGGCATATTCCAGAGTATGGTTGCTTTCTCATTTTCTGTGACCTTTTCTGGCGTGTGTTTATACCATCTTTTTCCTGTTGTTATTCCATAGTGTTGGCATAGCTTCCAGTGTATATAGGTCCCAGCTCTGTCGTGTCTGTGAATATATTCCTTCTTAGCTAAGACTGGGCAGCCAGAGATAATATGATTTATTGTTTCTTGTCCATTTCATCGCCACACATTCTGCAGTTACTTGTCTGATAAGGGTACACTAGGCTCGTGCATCACAACTATATGTGTGTAACATGGTGATCTCATATCAAGATAAATAGTGCAGGTGGGGCCCAGTTAGAATTTTCTTCAGGTCGAGTAGCCCATTCCGCTCAAAAGGTCTCTAAATAAGGGTCGTTTAAGGATGTTGAACGAAACACCCATGTTTCCAAAGGTGGATTATCCAAATCCCAAAGAATTCCTCTCAACACATGAATATGATGCTCCTCCACTACTTTTGCTCGTGATCAGAGATGCACATATCGTCAGCCACCAAGAGACATGCTCAACTGGTTAAGGACAAACAGCTGATAAGCAAATCCGTGGTATTGAGCAGAATATTTGCAGTAGTCCATTTTTTATACCAAAACAAAACAATGAACATGATAACGCTTCCAATCAGTTAAGATCAGAAGCCATGAGTGCCAGTGCCTGGTACTGTATCAGGGCATTATTATTATTATTATTATTATTATTATTATTATTATTATTATTATTATTATTATTACTACTATTATTATTATTATCATCATCATCATCATCATCATGATCATCATCATCATCATCATCATTATTACAGTAGGTTTTCAAAGCTGTGGTGAGTAGGTCTTTCAAGCAGCCGGTCTCCGTATTCGTCACAGAAAATATTCACTAAATTGTCAGACAAAACAGTAACATAATACAGATAGAAGTGATATTTTATTATTCAAAACTAGGGACTCCATAGATCATAGATGAGCGATCACTACGGAGTAATGGCAGGCTACTAATGAGCTGAGTTGGCAGTGTATGTTCCATTCTTGTTTGAATCACTGTAACCAGTGAATGGAGTTATCGATCGCTCTATTAAACGCAATTTCTAAAGTTACGAATTACTTTCACGGTGTAAAATGAAATAGCAAGCAGTTAGAAGACACATTGAAAAGCTTCCATTGTGATTATGCAACTAGGATGTCTCAATTACCAAGAATAATTTGAAAAGTTAGAATTTGACATCGTTGCATTATTGAAGATAAAGAAATATGGAGGGAAGGAATATTCTTTACTGACACGACAGTAAGAAATAAGATGATTCTTAATAGGCATTCAATGTTGAAGTCTTAAACTTGAGAAACATTGAGAGGACTGAGGTTCATTGTGTTCGTGACATCTGTAACTATTTGAATGACTTTAATTGTAAAGGTTTTTGTATCTATCAATTTGAGAATTGCCTTGACATATGGAAGTAGTGAAATATTGTAAACTCCCCATCACGCTATGTCTCTGTCTGTCTGTCTGTCT
This sequence comes from Octopus bimaculoides, assembly GCF_001194135.2. Taxonomy (NCBI): domain Eukaryota; kingdom Metazoa; phylum Mollusca; class Cephalopoda; order Octopoda; family Octopodidae; genus Octopus; species Octopus bimaculoides. The sequence continues at coordinate 134,737,034 of NC_068983.1, read as the reverse complement.
GTCTCTCTTCTCTCTTCTCCTCTCTTTATCTATTTATCATTTATGTATTTATGGCAGAACAGGCCACATCTCTATGCTTCTCATCAAACACAAGTGCATTCACAACAATAATAAGTAAAGCAATATTCTATGCCAGGCTTCTATAGATAAGTGCTATCTAACAAACACTAATGACCAATTAACAAGCAGGAAGTAGGCCTCGAATTCAGCACGACAAAGCGTGATCTCCAAACTTGAAGACACCAAGAAGTTAATGCAACTACATATGTTGTACATACCAACACTTCCGAGACTAAATTCTACTCATAGCTATGAAAATACTGTAAGGAACTAACTAGCTACCTACAATGCTGCTATCCATTCTCGTTGCGGCATATAGCATAATATTAAAGCATCTTAAGGCGACGAGCTGACATAATCGTTAGCATGCCGGGCAAACGGCTTAGTAGCATTTCGTTTGTCCTTACGTTCTAAATTCAAATTCCACCGAGGTCGACTTCGCCTTTCATCCTTTCGGGGTCGATAAAATAAGTACCAGTCGACTTATTCCGCCCCACCCCTACACCGAAATTACTGGCCTTGTGCCAAAATTTGAAATCGTTATTAAAGCATCTTTTTTTATCTCTAAAATTGAATTTGATAGTCAAAATAAAAATTAATCTTTTAAATAAACTAATTTTATTCATTGTATATATATGCAATTTTCACCTACATGAATAATACTCCGTATTAGACCATCTTGATAACCTCGCTTGGGGTTCGCAAAAAAGAATTAGTTATGACAAAATTCATTATAAGATTTTGACAGGAAAGATTAATTAAAATGTTTAATATTAGGACAAATTT
>NC_068983.1:134729592-134735458 GCF_001194135.2 Octopus bimaculoides | reverse complement strand
ATAGTACAATAAAATAAAGAGCCAATTGTTGGTGTGTAGATTTAAAAGGAAAGATCTTGTACAAATCACGGAAAATAATGTTTTCAAATTATAAAATTAAAAATCGTAAAATTTTTCATCAGATTTTGAGATAATGATATCGGTAATAACTGTTTACACTGTCTCTTCCTTTAGGCCAGAGATGTATCTCCTAAAGACTTAGCTAATGTTTCTACATTTATCACTACCGTCTGATAAATAGTACAATAAAATAAAGAGCCAATTGTTGGTGTGTAGATTTAAAAGGAAAGATCTTGTACAAATCACGGAATCATACTATGATTTGAAAATGGATGAAAGCACCATCATGATTAATCATGAACATCTTTATTATTTTGTTTTCTATATGTTTCTGACACTATACAGAATATAGCTGAATATTATCTATTTTGCATTGAAAATAGTGAGGATATCTCTAGAAAAACTATTTTCAATAAGATTGATGATTTCCTTGTTCAAGTTCAAATTCCCTGGGACAAATGCGTTTCCTTAACCACTAATGGGACTGCGACAATGATGAATATTCTGTCAGGGGCAGTGAATGCTGTGAACATGTTTTTTTCCATATGCTTCAGTACGCACAGAATTTTTCATAGAAAAACAAATTGGAAAAGCACAAACTCAGAGTTGACTTAAGAGAAATATGATGATGTAACGTGTGCCAGTTATATAAAAATTCCATTCAAAATATCCTGACGTTTCAAAGCCTTTGTGAAGGTATGAATGTCAAACGTACACTTTTGTTACTGCTTTCTCTAGTTTGGTGCTTTCGAATGGAAAATCCTTGGGTCGGTTTTTCAAATTTCGTAAGGAAATTCTCGTATCAAAATGAAGACTAACTTTGTAGCTTTCTCCAGTAACTCAAAGAAGCCCATCACATTGCGGTTATATGGCTTCTATATTTGAACATTTAAACAGTTATTACTACAAGAAAAAGATTATAGCACTTTTATTGTCAATTAGAAAAATCCAAGGACTTCATGCTCTGTTAATGCCTGGAGAAGAAAGTGTCAAAAGAAAAGAAAGTTTTTCAGTCTTCGTTATATGCTGACGGGTTTGAATCAAATTTTAAAGACTACAGCAGCATTATAGACAATACCATTAATCATCCTTGCTTTTTAAATTTTTATACACAAAAATACTTCTTACAGCAGAAGAAAATTAAGCTGAGCGTTAAATCCATTTGATGCAGTTTATACGGTAAGTATTCTTAATGAGGCAAAAATTCAACCCTCTGCAGTCAAACGTTGACTTGGTGAGAAAATTAAAATTCTTAACGTGATGTTCAATAAAGTGATCAAAATGAAAAGAAAAAGCTGGTTACTGAAGCTTTGAAAATCCTTATTCGATTTTCCAATACATATCTCTGCCAGAAGGTATTCTCTGTAACAATGACTCGAACAAAAAGTAAAGCAAACAACTTCGCAAGTTGGGCGTACTGATTTTCGCTTTCGTTACTATTAAAGAATTCCATGAAACAACTGCAAAAGTAACCTAACCAATAAATTATAACAAGAATAAATTATAACAAGAGTCTTGAGATATAAGATTAGATTCTTCATGCATTTTATGGAGTGCTATTTTTGTCTGCTTTTCTTTTATGGAGTGGTATAGATTTTTTCAATAAAGTAAAATGAAAAGCTGTATACCCAGATTGAGTCAAAAGTTGTTTCTTTTTTAATTTTTGCTGGTGATTTTTGGCAACTTGAATCTCTATATTATATTATTAATTTGATACAAATTGTTGTCCAATCGTGGCTGAATTGCTTATTGTTTAATTTCATATATAACATATAAACTTTAATTGTTTATTCTTTGTTTTACATCTTTGGTAATGAGTAGCGAAAAAATTGCAATTAGAGCCATTTTACACAAACAGTTGGAGAAAAGACCAAGTGCAAAGACTGCAGCAAAAGAAATTAATGTAGTGGAAGGCCCAGGAATTGTCGACGAATATGTGGTACAAAACTGGTTCAGACGTTTCGTGGAACGTGACACTAACCTCGGAGACAAACCAAGGTCACGGAAACTTACTGTTGTGGAAGATAAGGCCTTGTCTGAACAACAGCCAAGCACAAGTACTCGTACATTGTCGGCAGAACTTGGTCCTTCGCAAAACACCATCATTCAACACTTGCATAAGTTCGGCCTTATGAACAGACGCTTTTGAGAAGTTCCTCTTGAACTGACCAATGACCAGGTTCAACGACGAGTGAACATGCAAACAACTGCTGGCAAATCCTCGAGATGTCCGTTTTTGGTGTCGAATTGTAAATGTGGATAAAAAATGGATCACTTTTCGTAATCCTAATAAGGGAAATCGGTGGCTTCGTTTCGGCTAAGCTTCGGAACCTACTGTCAAACAAGGGTGGTTTGAACAGAAGGTCATATTGTGTGTTTGGTGGAATTTCGAGGGCGTGTTGCACTTTGAGCTTGTTCCATATGGTCATGTTGTGACCGCTAACCTTTATGTTCAACAACTGCAGCGAGTGTATGATGCTTCGAAAGCCCGCTACTTGGCGCTGGTTGATCGAAGATGCACACTCCTAAAGTATGACAATGCTCTAGCATACACTGTCAATGTGACCAAGCGCAAACTTGAGGAACTGAAGATTTTAAAGTGTTGCCTCACCTTGCCTACAGTCCAGACCTTGCACCGTCAGATTACTACCTTTTCCGAGTCATAGCTCATTTCTTTCACGGACGAAGGTTCATCAACGTGGATGAAGTTGAAAACAGGCGCAGAGAATTTTTTGCCTCTAAACCAGCTAAGCGTGGAATTGAACTTCTGACACAAAGATGGCAACAGACAATAGAATATGATGGTATATATTTTGCTGAATAAACGCTTTTCGTGTGTAATATGTTTGAACTATTAATTAAATATTGAAATACGAAAAAATCTTTTGACCCAACCTCGTATATGCATCTATATCTATCTATCAGTCTGTCTGCCTGCTTCTCTGTCTGCCTGTCTGTCTCTCTGTCTGTATTATATCTACTTCGTTTTTGTATCTGGTTTGTAAAATTCGTTATATGAATTTGTGTGTTGAAACAAATTTTGTTGTGTTTAGGGAGAGTCATTAACACACACTATACTAATTAACACACACGTATTAATGATATTGGCACAATGACTCTCCATAGACACAACAAACTATATTATTTCTATTACATTTAAAGGTTCTTAATTAGTCTTTCAGTGATCTTTGGGGCTAATGTCGTGAAAAAAAATAAGGAGATCACTGGCTTAGAGTACATAGCTGTAAATAGATATTGAGAAAGAGAGATTAGAAGAAAGAGAAGGGAAGCGATTGAGAAAGCGGTATATAGAGCGGGAGAAGAAAGTGAATAGAAAAAAAGTAGGAAGAGAGAGAGAGAAGCTTCCGTTCGACCACCTAGACATAGAAAAACAAAACAATATAAAAATGGACTATTCCCTAATTGTATCTTCATTAGATACTATCTTTTGTACATTCAAAGCAACACTCGCTATTTGGCACTCACCTTTTCTATGATTCTGATTTCCTTCGCTATAATTATTTCGGCATTTCTTTAAATGTGCACGTATGTGTGTATTTGTGGTGTGTTTGGGTGTCTGTCAAATTAAAGTCTGAACCAGAATATTGATACCTCGCTCGTAGAATAAGGACATTGTGATGTCAAGCTGCACAGTGTTATATTAAATCAAAGATGCTGACATTTGCTCGGCTATCTTCAAGTTGTTACAAATAAATAATTGTTTCAGCTGTCAAGTTACTCCGAGAAGAATGTTTTCATTGTATGGTTATTCTAAAGAGACGTGTTGTATGAGGTAATTACTTTAGTAGCTGAGACTAATACGACTTCGTTTTAACTTCATGGTAAAGATATGCAATTGTATATCAAGACCGTGTAGTAGGCCTGCAAATGATACGTTCATACATCAGCCGTCTGCTTCTACAAAATTAGATTGAACGTTTTCTTAACATATTTTAATTAATCAACTCGCTTCTTCAACTGTGATATAGATTTAAACACAACAAATGATATCAAATTTATGATTTGCAGATAAAATATTTCTTAGGAGATTAGAAAATCGAGTATAGGGTTACTTGTTGACATTGTACAACGATAAGATAAATTACCGTTCGCATTTTAATTATTCTTAATGATTGCCATTATTTCTCCTTGCGAAAACTGTCGTAGAATTTCCAGTTAGTGTTACAGTTGGTTTGCTTTTATTTTCTTTCCCTTATGAAATGAAAACGAGTGTTTAGATTAGATATTCCAACTGAAAATATCTTGAAAGCTATTTATTGCAATATGGACAACGTTATTAAGAAAATTGGTTTTAATATGGAAAGTGGCATACGCGAAATATAGAAGAAATAAACTTCTCGCGTGTCAAGACCGTATCACATTTCGTTTTGCAGCCGAAACAGTTTCGCTGAATTTTAGCGGGGGAATGCATGACCGTCATATGACACCATCACTTTTTTATGGTCTTCTCCTATTATTGGGCCATGTGGCCTGTCATGAGCTGAAAAATATTGCTGGCCGAATATTAGCTACTTGACTTACGCTAATTATATTTATCCTCAATCCAGTCACAATTCTCCCCACACTATGTTCTTTAACAGAGCTGACATGGTCATGCGATCTGCTGGAAAAGGCTGCCAAATTTCCTTCAAATCACACCCTACAACTTTTTTGAAATTAGTATGGGAGAATGCATTGGCTGGTCTTAGATGCACTATGTTTAAAACAGTAAGACAACATGGTCACGACTGGAACGCCTCTAATCCTAATTTTCATCATTCGAGGTAAATTATAACAGTATTACGTACTATATAAACCACACCCATCACTCCATTAGCCACGCTGCTCACCAAATAAACCACGCCCTTCTCTCCATTTTCCACATCACTCACAATATAAATCACACTTCGTAATCATATTTGACGTGTTTTACCAATGTCCGTTACAGTTGTAAATTTTACTCCTTGCTGTATATTTAAGACCAAAGGGAATATGTTCACCTTTTTCAGGCTCTTAAATTCAGCCTTCTCAAATAAGACTAGATCCGCATTAAAAAATACATCCTAATTCAATGCAGTGTAATGTATGTGTGTGTGTGTGTGTGTGTGTGTGTGTGTGTGTGCGTGCGCGCGTAGTGCAGCTGGGAGGAGAAATCGTCAAATCAGCATCCGTGAGTTATCAGAGGATGTGCAGATTAGTTACGGTTCAGTTCAATCCATTATCAGTGAAGATTTGGGTATGAGACGCTTGTCTGCTAAGTTTATGCCAAAACTGCTTTCAGCTGACCAAAAAGACACTCGGGTTTCAGTTGTACAAGATCACCTTGATTGTGTCAAGAACGAAGAAAACTTTTGAAAACTTTGCGTAAGCCTCTGAGCAGGTATCATCAAGCTTTTGGCAAATTTTGATGGAAATTTTCTACTCCACTTTCTCTGTCATGATCAATGCGATGATCACATGTTACACACCTTTCTTCTAAGCACTGCTGTAAACAATGGAAGTGAACTAGAACGTTAAAACTTAGTGCACATACGCAGCAGTGTTCAAGGTCAATCTGTGCCAAGCGGCTTCACTCTGCGTGCTTTAACTTCGTTACTATGGCAGCAGTCTGAATACTTATTGATCAGACCACGTATATAGAAAACAAAGTTATTTTGTTGTACACGAGTAGAAATATAGAAAAAAGAAGTTTAAATGCATTGGAATTCGTTTAGACTTCTTGTTAAAAAAATTTTAAACACTCAGCCGTTTTTACAAATTTCTCTGATTTTCAAAAGTTGAAATAGAAAGGCGTGGAGCTATGCTG
>NC_068983.1:134716879-134729219 GCF_001194135.2 Octopus bimaculoides | reverse complement strand
GATACATATATACATACATAACAGAAACATGAATTGTTTGTTGTGTCGATGGGGTCGTATGATAGTGCTGACATATGTGATCTAGTAGGTCTTTATATATTAAATACATTAAGATCTAAGTGCCTATCCCATAATATTGGTCTATACCATGATGATAATTTGGGCATATCTGACGACGGTGATGGACATATACTTTTAGTCAATTAGGCCTCAAAATTATGGTACCTACTAATTTCTCTAAAGCTGATTTCTTAGATTTTTCCTACACTTGAACTTGTGCTCTTGTAATCCCTATCATAAACTGAATAAGGAACTCATGTACATACATAAACCATCCTATCACTTTCTATAATATTTAAAAACCTTATAACCGATATCAGTAATAAAATATCTAATCTCTCCTCTTCTATGGAAATATTCGATAAAGCAGCTTCCTACAATAATTATACCCTGGTTGATAGTGGCTCCAGAAATAAGATATCTTACAACCCTTCCATTAAAAATATGGAACCTAAAACTAGACTCCGGAAAATAATATGGCTGCTCCCCATTTTTTCTCTTTGAATGCTAAGGCTAACATACATAAAAAAAATTCCTGATCTTAATAGATAGGCATTTCCTAGTTAACCATAAATATATTAAAAATTTTAATAGACGTACAATTAAAATTTTATATAGCTGCTGCCCCGATATGAAAAACATTATCATTCGTAGACCACATTAAGAACTCACTCCAAGTTGTAACTGTCGAAATCCTGAAGCTTTCCTACTTGATCAGGCATATTTGATCAACTGTTTTATGAAACCGAAGTCACAGCAGTGCTCCAAAATAAGGAAATCCAAAAGAAAATTTATGCTGATTTATTCTAAAGTAATTTTAAGACGCGCAAACCACCAGTCTTCTTTTCGACACATAGGTAGCTGTATATGGGATCTGGAGGGTAACTACACAACACATTCAATCAAGTGGAGTTATATACAAAAAGATCAAGGCCCAGGCTAAGTATGGCCATACGATCTCAAGTTCTTTTTGGATGCCAGAACTCTACAGCCCTACTTAATTCCAGATTCGAAATCTTAAATAAATTTAGAGTGGTGGTAAGACGTTTACTTCCCAACCACTGCCTTGAGTAGACTTGGTAGGCAGAAACTGAAAGAAGCCCGTCGTATATGTTTATATCTATATGTGTCTTTGTGTATGTGTTAATCTCCCACTACCTCTTGACCAGTATTGGTTTGTTTATGACCTCGTTATTTAACGGTTCAGTAAAACAGACCGATAGAATAAGTACCAGGCTTAAAAAAAAAGTTCTAATGTCGATTTGTTCGACTAACCCCTTCAAGACAGTGCTCCAGCATGGCCACAGTCCAATGACTGAAAAAAGTGAAAGATAAAAGATGAAAGATATGAACAAATTTCTCTTGTCAAACTTCGAATTAAGCATGCAGTCTCACAGACTTTTACCTCCTCCTCGTGGAAATATTTTACACTTGCTTTTATTAAATCTGATTCGAACACCATTCATTTTAATTAAACAGAAATAGGAGAGGCAATTCTTATTTTTCTTTCTCTCTTTTCCTTCCTTCTTTTTCATTTTATTTTTATTTTTACCTTTTCAACTTTTATTTTTTCGTTCCGCTTTTTCTCACCCTACTTTTTGCCTTCCCCTTCCCCTCGTCCTTTCTCTGTGTTTTTTTCATAGACCTGTGCCCCCAATTTTTTTTTTTTTTCGAATAATACCGGCCATGTTGTATATTTGAGCCTGAAAGATTGCTTGGAAGCACAGGGCATGATATATAAATCTGTTGGTGCATTGTGTTTCCACAGCATGAAACTAATTGTAACTCGTACTTAAGTACTGTGTATGTTAAATGACATATATTGTTATTTTTCACGGTAAAATGTTATTAAATTTCTTCATGTGGTTATTGAAATTTTCTTTGATGCCTTACTAGATTGCATATAGTTAATGATGTGGTGGTGGAGAGCTAACATATCAATTACTTTTTAATTAATTACAATTTCACTTTTAGTGAAGAGAAAAATCATTAGCATTCATGATAAATTCTTGATTTAAAGAAAGACAAGGGAAATAACTCCAAATTAAATTTAAATTACTTAAAAGTTGAACGGGGGCGATGCTGTTGAGAGTAAGTTTGATCGTCTGTAAGTACAGTGAAAACAGAAAATATATTTCATTGAAGCTTAATCTTCCCACCAATTAACCGTCACTTGGCGTCTGAGGGATATAAAAATCTTGAGCTATAAACATTCACAAATATGACAGCTTAAAATAATAACTGGGGGAAATTTCCCCGGATGTTATTTGCATGAGAAACATATAACTTAGTGCTGAGCCCAAAATTATAAAAAATTACAACTATAGTGACGATAAAAAATATTTGTTTAAATGTTTAATAAATTGATAACACTTAACTCAATGTGATTTTTAAATATAAAGAGAAATGGCTCTTTGCCCTTCATCTAGACCTATCACTTTATCAGTTCATCGTTGTATACATACATACATACATACATACAAATCAATGGAAACAATGGAAGTCAGCTCATGTGATCAACAGACCATCATGGTTACACAAATAATCAACTCGATGTGTATATGTGTGTGCGTGTATGTGTGTTTGTTTTGCTGTCTCCTTGCCTTGGCATCGGGCAGTAGTTTTAAGCGAGTGTTACTGTCATGCAAGAGATGTTCCTTGTTTCCAATCTTCCACGTAATCATGTTTGGACATGGTAAAATATTGTCTCATTTGAAAGCAGGGGAGGTTTGGCGACGGGAATGGCATTCGGCTATACGAAATCTGTCTGATCGATGCGAGCAAGGAAAATTGGATGTTTCACACACACACATACACACACATACACACACACACACACACACACACACACACATATATATACACAGGGTGGACCAAAAATAGGTTTACAGTTATCACGTAGGCACTTTAAATTTCTTTTAAGGCATTTTATTACATTTAAATTTCTGCCTTACAAAAAGGGATCATGACAAAATTAACTAAATTAGCATAGAATAATGGTTACATGTTTTTTTAATAATTAAGATCTAAATTGTTAATATATGAATGGGAAAGAGATAGTGGAATAACTGTAAACCTGCTTTTGGGCTTATCCCTTGGTTCTGTTCTCATAATTGTTTCGCTAATCCAATAACAACAATACAAAGTATGTAGCCCTTAAAACGGTTTTTGTGCATTTATAGAGAATACCAAACTATCTTACACAGGATCTTGGTTTTAGAAATTCCCAATAAGTTATGACTACCCAAATTGTGAAGTCAGTTATATAATAACATGAAATTAGTTACTCGATAGTAAGAATTCAAATAAAGTAGCCCCGAAAAGGGTTTTGATGCGTTCCCAAAGTATATAGAACTTAGGAGGAAATACTAATAAGGTATGTGTACTAAAATCGTGAAGTATGTTACGTAATAGCAGGCTAATCAGATATGAGATAATAACAATTCAAAGTAAATAACTGAAAAGGGCTTTTGTGCATTCCCAGAGAATATTACCCTCAGGGGTGCTAGTGTTGGTATATTCGTGAATAGGTTACTAACCAAAATAAGTGGATCTATTGTTTAAGAAAATAGTATTTACTTGTATAAGGGTTGTACTGGATAAATTGCGAAAATAACTCTAACAGTTCACATACTAAGAAATAAGCATACTCAATTTGATTTATACCAAATGATTTAGGAAAATGAATAGGTTATTTCCCTTGACTGTTACAATCTGGGCGAATGGGTTATTTCACTTGGCTGCTAAAATGAAATATATTAGATATATAAGGATCCCTTCCAGGAGCCCTATTATCAACTTTTTTCAATAATCTGAGTATGCCATGAGGTTCCCAAACATGAGTTCTACTCACATGTTAAGTTTCATCAAAATCGATAAAACGATGTAGGAGGAGTTAGCTAGCAACTCCACAAACACACCCACAGACAGAATTTCTCATATCTATAGTATATATGTGTGTGTGTGTGTGTATATATATATATATATATATATATATATACACATATCTTTTTATTAAAGCTACAAAAACATCACAATAAACGGTTACTAAAAGTTTCATGTTGTGATCAAGCCTGGAATAAAATTTATTCCAGTCTTGATCACGACTGTCCGACAAACGGAAGCATAAAACACTTAGTAACAGTTTTTTGTGATGTTTTTGCAGCTTTAATAAACAAAAAGCACATTACTCTACCTTCGGTATTCGAGTGCTATTTTCTTCCACCTTGTTTTGCATTTATGTGCTTACTCTCTCTCGCGCGCGCGTGTGTGTGTGTGTGTATACATACATATACTGTATATATATTACATGGGTGCTAATATTTTCAACCGACACGTTATGACTGTATCTGATTGTTCAAGTGCTTCAATTCTGTGTCAGCACATATATTTACTCGATTGTTGATATTTATCAAATGTTTCTCTTATTGTTTTGATCGCCATTTTCTATCACTAATAAAACTGTCGGGATTTTTGACGATACGGATATACTAGTTCATAATAATATTGGCAATAACTTTTATAGCATTTATATTATTAGCGGTTTCCTTCATGATGTTTCTGTTATTCTTTATAATATTGACGATACCTTTTGATATTCTGAGAGATCTCTGAACCGACAGGAAAAGAAAATTGCTTATGCCAGAATTTTAGATCAACTTTCTTGTTCACTGCATAATGTCGATCATTTGAAGACAGAACAAATTTCAGCGACAAATAAAAATGATTGAGTTGCCAATATTTAATGAGATGTACTAGTCACTATGGCAACCAATTAACAACGATCATATCTAGAGCACATTTATATTTCCCCTTCTTAATCCCTTGCATTATTCATAGATTCAGTCGATAGCACTTGACACATGGAGACCTGGGCCGAACCTCTAACTCGATTGATTTGCTGAGCTATTTGGATATTAGGGTGTATAGACGTGTGGGCGTTTTCCTTCACTCACCTTTTTTTTTTTTTTCAATAAGTCACCTTCACAATCGTTGTTTACAATTCACAATACTACATTGACATGAGTTCAAATTCTGAGTCCATAAATAATATGCATTAATCTACTTCGCAAAATCTTTTTAATGAATGTAAGATGAATTTTTTTACCATTTCTGCACGTCTCTATTTTAAAAATAATTTTGTCCCTATGTTTGTAGTTTTTCTTTCATCTGTGCTTTTTTCGTAGTCACGTATTGAAAGATTTTGCTACAGTTCTATCGTTGTAATTGTGAACAATGTTCATTGCTAGAATTGTCTTAATGGCCCAAGTTAAATTTATCACTATTCCTTTCTGTATGAATAACAGGTGAGAGGAAAGAATGCACAGGAACGTCTACATCATAAAGGACAAATAGTAAAGCTGGAGCCAATATATTTAATATAGTGAGCGGATAAAATTTAACCAATTAAAATTACATCGGTAATGAAGAGTAAAATTATTACCGTAACGAATACGTTTGGTTAGAATGGGAATTTAAATGAATTATTAATTAAAGGTAGAATATACAGAAATAAATGTCTCAAGTCATATAAAAAAAATTGACAGCAACTGTGAGATTGTTTGACTATGGAGGTCTTATAAGACAGAAACATGTCCAGAGTTGTCACTGTACTACTAAGATCAAACTCATACTCCTCTGCATTCAACGTTTAATTAACCGTAAATCCAGAGTTATCCTCCTTGACATTTCGACCAGAATTTTATATTTCTCTTAACATGTGTAATTTTAATGAGTTGGTTCTTTATATTAGTTTGTATCTTACTGTATAGTATTTTATAGTTAGTATTAGGATCAAGCTTTGTTACTCCAACATTTATTTCGATTCATGCAAACAAGAAAATATAAAGCTTTAAACATTCATTTCTATCTCAAATACAATGCTACAAATGTAGGTAGGGAGTGAAAGCATTTATATCGCCTCCGCTACTTTACTGGTACCTATTTTATCGACCTTAGAAGGATAAAAACGAAGATTTAAAGATATAACATGCTTGTATGCAAGCATAACTGTGTGGCTGTGTGGTTCGATCTCACTATGCAGCACATTGATCAAGTGCCTTTACCGTTGTCTCAAGATGAACAAAAGCTTGAGACATGAAATTTAATGGGCAGAAACTGGGTGGAAGCCAACCAGAGAGACCGTTCGTGTTCGTAGGTGTAATACCACCAGTCATCCGGTGTAACATCACCATTTAGCTCTTGTGTGCCTTTAACATTCAGGGCACATTCTTCAATCTTTATGACAATAAAGTATGATTTGAAGGTAATATGGTTATTGTTTGTTGCAAGTGGAGCAATCAAGTAAGTTTGGAGTTATTATTTTTGTTTAGCATCAGGTTAGCACTGATCAAGCTGGCCTACACAAAAGGCATTTCAGTCGTGACCATCACGTTTTTTCTGTGTACAGGAAAGCCAGAATTACATTATTTAATGTATCCTTTTCTAAGGTTACAGGGTGTTATTTGAGGGAGATTTGGCTGCAAATTGATGGCAGCTAATTATTCAAAAAAAGAAATAAACTACACTTCAACAACTTGACACAAAATGGAAGAAATTTGTTGCTTTGTTTTTAGGAAATGTTGAGAATATCATTTTTCCATGAGAAGTCAGTAGAACTAATTAGAACCGGTATGGGAGGAGCTTTAGATAGTTTCTTGCTGAGAGTTGCTCATGAGGAAAGCAATGATACAGTATTTCTATTTCCTGGAGATGTGTGGTATTTAGGTGTTAGTGTTAAATGAACTGGGGTACTGATAAAGGATGAGCTGAACATTATAATAGGTTAAAAGTTTAACATCATTTTATTCAATAAATGTCATGGACTTTTTTAAATATAAGGAGTAACCTTTTTGCTGAACGGAACAAAAACTTTTTTTACACGTCTCGAATAAATATGAGATTTTTATGTCAGTTTTTTTTTTTTTTTTTAAGGACAGTAATTTATTTACAATTAGGATAGAAAATGTGAAATAAAGAGAAATGTTGTAAATATGTTAGTAATACAGTGAACATATATTGTGGATGCAAATACACATGCACAAGCAAACTCACACACGCACACGCACACAATAGTGTATACTTATACACATGTGTGTGAATGTATGTGTGCATGCGCGCGCGTATTTGTGATTGGCACCTGTTTAGAAAGAATGGGATGCCTTGCTGTAATCTACCTCTCGTTGTTCGTTAACATTTACTGTGAATACTGAAACTCGATGTTGCCCACACAATGGCGTATCAGAATACCGGCAAAAGGCTTCAGAAATCCAATCATGACACCATTCCCCTCACTCTGTTCATATTTAAGATTGCTCGTGTTTGCTCAGTCCAGCTAGCTGCAGGTAAGTACTGCAATGTGATACATTTCACCACTGTTAGTATTGAGATATATGGATACGTAACCAATGATTCGTTTGCTGAACTTTCGAGTTGTAATCCATAGATCGGCTGTGGTTAGAGATTTCACACTGTAAAGTTAAACGCTGCACGATGGTGTCTTGCCTGTGAATCTTCTACTTATACTTCTACCTATACTAGTTTTTTGATTCGGTGATTTTCTGTCAGCTATCACACTTTGCTATGCCTCAAAATTCGTTTTTGTCCTACTCTCCCTTCTGTACATCAACAACCTGTTTGCTGTCACCTCCAGCTATACCCACTTCGATGTAAATGATACTACAAATACATCCTACTCTAATCTTGCACATCCAAGAGTCATCCACATGTAACCTTGGAATCTAACTTGCATTGCCTCCATGAACAGTGAGCTCGAAAATATTAATCAATGGAGCCATACCAATCTTGCCTCTTGCAATAAGTTAAAGACATAATCACAACACATATCGAGAAGGCTATATCGTACTTCCCAAATCATTAATAACATGTTAATTGAAACATTCAAGATACCTGAAAATGTTCTTCACAATTATTGATGATTTCTGTTAGCTATCTGAAATCTTCAACATAGCAAGGACTATGCTACAAAAACTGGCCTTATTCTTCATAGTCAGCCACTAAAAACTGCTAAGCTTATATAAATCTGAAGGAGACTAACAATGGAATGCTGCTCTCACATCTGGAACGGTATTGCTAACTATATATATAAAGACGTTCAAGATCACATAGCACAAGGCTATCTGACTAATTTATCTTAAGTTGCTTATCAATACAATCCAGCTTCTATACCACAGACATGCTGTCTCTTCATTCTTCTTTTCCTGCCAGTATTGCAGTGACCTCTGCTTCTCCGAACTTGTTGATTTCGAACCACTAATATTTTGTCGTCACCTATATTTCATCCACTCCCGTCTTGTAACAACCACCTTGTCCAGAACTTTCTCCCTAAAATTACTCTGGAATTCCCACCCTATGCATGTTCTTCTTGCAGCTATTCAAGAACATCAACTAAGCTGACCCCACCATTTTCAGAAGGCTTGGGAAAACCTTGAGTACCTCCCCATTCTATTGAATTATAAAAAATCTCAAGTACAAAAGAATCCAGATCAATAAAAATATTTTTAGTGTCCAATCTTTGACTAGTATTGAATGTTAGCCACTTTTGGAGTGGTACCTTTCTGTATGCACCAGATAATACAAGGTGCATTGTGCCTAAGAAAAAAATAGACTTGTTACGGTTGAAGTGTCTTTGATCATAATTATATTTGATCAGGGCTGGCCCGAGAACAAATAGCAACGACAGGTAATTTTACTATTGATTGGAAAACACATTCCTGTATTCATGCAGTTGTTTAACCTTGAGTCAGCTCTGTTCGAGCAGAACTACGATCTAAGGCATTCCAGCCGGAAACATCCTGTTTTTTGGGTACACGTTGGGCCACATTATCTAATGTACCCTTCCTGTTATTGAGACAAAACTATGTGATTAGGGTAGGATTTGGCTGCTATTTCAAACAGGTCAAACAACTAGTAGAAAATTCATTCCTTTTGTGTTATGCAGTATGCTGACTGAAATAGTCACATAATAAAGTCGTATTTCTGTCGTAACGGTGTCTATATAGTAAAATGTTCCTAGCAGATTAATCGCCGATGGTTGTAATTGAAGCTCATGAAGATATTTCTCAGTTACAACTGTCCACAAGATTTGGTTACAAGGAAATTGTGTGAAACGTTAGTATGAAGCAAAACTAAACGGAAGGTAATATGAAAACGTTTAGCAATTAACTTGCCTGACTCAAGTAAAAGAGATCAGTTATGTTGTTGCTCATAAGCATGGGGAAATACGTTCAGAAGAGCGCTGCATTCATACAAATAACGCTTCATAATTATATGTTTTCTTGATCTTTTATGTAAATTTCTGAGAGGTACTTAACCTTTCTCATTTTCTCAACAAAATATCGAGTTGCCTGTTAGAGAGGCAAACATACAATCAAACACACAAGCCAGCACCCCCCCCCCACACACACACATACATACATACATACACACATAAGCACATACGCTTCCCAAACTTAGAGGTAGACACACACATACACACGTACATACATACGTACATACATACATACATACATACATAAAGAAAGAAAGAAAGAAAGAAAGAAAGAAAGAAAGAAAGAAAGAGAGAAAGAGAGAGAGGTCGTATGTTTGTGTCTGATGTTATATGAGCATGTTTGAATAAACACTTTCAAAATTTAAAAACAATATATCTTAAGAAAAAGTACTTGTGTTTTGGTTTCAACCCACAACCTTAGATATAATGACTTGTTTAGCAAGTCATTATATCCGGCATTGTGTATAATATAGTGATAGAGTACCATTGGTATAAGACCATGCATTGAGTGGAGTATGGTTGATAAAATCGACCCTTGAACATGACTGGTATTTTATTTCATAGATCGACTCCAGAATAACAAAAGGCAAAGTTGATCGCAGCATGATTTGGATTTCGAACGCAGAGAGCCGTAACTGACTACTTTAACACTTTTTCGGTGCTCTAAATTTCTACCATTACAAATACATTGCTTTATTTATTTGTGTTCTTTTTTTATAGATTTCATTTCTAATAATGCTTTCAAATGTTGGTACAAGGCTAGCAATTTTGTTGGGTGTGGGTTGGCCGATTACATCGACCTCGATAAGACGAAAGGTAAATTCGAACTCAGAATGTAAAGACGGACGAAATGTCGCTAAGCACTTTACCCGGTGTGCTAACGATTCTGCCAGCTCGCCGCCTTAATCTCATTTCTAATAATTATTTTTACTCTAGGTACAAGGCCTTGAAAATTTGGGGAGGAAGGGGGTTAATCGATTTCATCGACCCCAGTGAGTAACCGGTCCTTATTTTATCTAACCCGAAAGGATGAAAGGTAAAGTTGATCTAGGCGGAATTTGAACTCAGAACGTAGCGGCAGACGAAATACCGCTAAGCATTTCTCCCAGCTTGCTAACAGTTCTGCCAGCCCGACACCCTGATCTCATTTCTAATAATAATATTTATAAAGGTCAGTAATACAATTTTTTACTATACTCTAATAAACTAAAGTATCACTAACATGTATTAAACGTACGACTATGCTCTCATTGCTTTTGTGGTAAAAAATATTAAGACTACATTGAAGACAAGAGTTTTTGAACGGGTGATATGACTCCATAGTGATGCAGATTAGATTTCAGGCAGGATTCATGTGTGAAGATGGACGTAAATCTATATAGCAACAGCCTCCAACTTTTTGGGCACCATGAAACAGTTTCATGCCAGACAATTTTCCAAGGACCGGGGGATCACGTGCTAACAAAAGGCAATAACGTACATAATGTGTAATTTAGTTATTGCATATATAATACATATGAGTGGAGGCGCAATGGCCCAGTGGTTAGGGCAGCGGATTCGCGGTCATAGGATCGTGATTTCGATTCCCAGACCGGGCGTTCTGAGTGTTTATTGAGCGAAAACACCTAAAGCTCCACGAGGCTCCGGCAGGGGATGGTGGCGAACCTTGCTGTACTCTTTCACCACAACTTTCTCTCACTCTTACTTCCTGTTTCTGTTGTGCCTGTAATTCAAAGGGTCAGCCTTGTCACACTGTGTCACGCTGAATATCCTCGAGAACTACGTTATGGGTATACGTGTCTGTGGAGTGCTCAGCCACTTGCACGTTAATTTCACGAGCAGGCTGATCCGTTGGTCGGATCAACTGGAACCCTCGACGTCGTAACCGACGGAGTGCCAACAATATAATACATATGTATTGCTTATATATTACATATACAATGCAAAAACATCCTACAAACAAAGGTACCAGTCAAGGACTGGGATCAATGTAATCGACTTAACCACTTTCCTCAAGATTGCTGACCTTGTGCCAAAATTAGAAAGAATTATAATTATCATTATATGTGAGAGTGTGTGTGAACATATGTACGGATACATATTCTCTCACTCTCTCTCTCTCTTTCTCTCTCTCTCTCTCTCTCTCTCTCTCTCTCTCTCTCTCTCTCTCTCTCTCTCTCTCTCTCTCTTGCACTGTCTCTCTCTTTCTCTGTCACTTTCTCTGTCTCTCTCTTTCTCGTGTGTGTGTGTGTGTGTGTATACGGATACACAACTCCATACCACTACATGCCTTAAAAACATTGATGGGCAATTAGTGCAAAACCGACATTTTTCTGCGCTTTCGTTAAATGCTCCACCCATACTTGTACTCCTAAAATTGGTGTATTTGATAACTTGTACTTCGCTTAATTCAATAATCTGGACTTATGGTATTTTCGATCAAGGAAATTCAGTTTATGTCTGTCTGACGTTTTTATTTTAATTTTTGATTCCAAGACGAACTAATTTTGGGGTAAAACAAAATCCTTCAGGTCGACTATTGTTACTTGTGTGTAACATATACACTCACATTAGTGCTGTCAACTGGAATCATTAATGACTTGGTAGCATGTATCATGCTTTTGCTAATTGTTTTAGGTGCCTAAATAGTTGCGAGTAAACAAGAATTCTCGGATCTTGTTCAAAACGGGGGCACCAGTTTTCATTAATGTTTTATGTAGTGTTTTTGGTACCGAAAGACTTTCAAACTTCGTATACTTATCTATTTTGTGTTATACAACAGAAAAAAAAATTTGTATTCGAATTTTTTTCATGTAAAAAATTGTCTTATTTCGATAATTTCAACCAATCACTGACAAGTATTCAGTTGTTTACACTTACTCCTTTGGCAGTTTAAGCGGTGTAAAGCGTATTTAATCTCCATTACTTCTGACATTTTGCAGAGGCAACACACGTGTGTTCGTTTTCCCTAACCCTAACCCTAACCCTAAC
>NC_068983.1:134715485-134716734 GCF_001194135.2 Octopus bimaculoides | reverse complement strand
TATGCTTCAGCCATTTTTTGACAAAGAAATAATAATTTTATCACCGCGAGAATCGTTTGTTTACGTAGTCAGCACTTAATTTATTCGGCTGAATGGACGTCAGTCATTGGTTGAAATTACAGAAATACGACAACTTTAACATGAAATTACTTGCGATGTACGTTTTTTTTTTGTTAAGAAGACTAAGAGAAAAAGATGTTTTATATGACACATTCTACCAGTGTCCCAAGTTTCAAAGTGTTTCGTTAAGAAAATACTGGTGCCCCCGTTTTGAACAAGATCCGAACTCTCTCTTGATCCTCTCATCTTTGGCCCAGTGGGACAACCAGGTTTCGGCAATTTGAGAGAGAGAGCGGAGGTAGGTGGCTGCATCAGCAGTTGGTTAATCAAAATCTCAGTTGAGTAGCGTAAACTGAAGTATCTTCCTCAAGGACACAATATGCTGGTTTGGTCGGGGAATCGAAGATTGACTTTATGGTCGTGAGCCCGACACCACAACCACGACTAGGAATGCATAAATATATAAGAGTGTGTATACGTATGCATGTGCGTATAGATAGATAGATAGATAGATAGATAGATAGATAGATAGATAGATAGATAGATAGACAGACAGACAGACAGACAGACAGACAGACAGACAGACAGACAGACAGACAGACAGACAGACAGACAGATAGATAGATAGATAGATAGATAGATAGATAGATAGATAGATAGATAGAATGAGAGATAGATAGATTTATCTATCTATATCTATATCTATATCTATATTTACCTATCTATCTGTCCATCATATACATTACGTTGTGCAAACATTATCTGATGCAGAACCCAATATGTTTGGTAAAGTGTGGACAGATATATTTATTATATCCAATATTGGCTGTCTACTACTCTGAGTTTCGTCCCCGGTGGCACTATTTACAACTGTCATTGATACATACATACATACATACATACATACACACACACATACATACATACATACATACATACATACATACATACATACATACATGCACAAATGCCCTGTTGATGTTGAAATTCAAATAAAGGAGTCTTGAGTCTATGTTAGAAACCAGCTCTTTCTTTATTGGCAAAAAAACTTTGAAAAAAACACGGAATTATAACATACAAATGTGTATGTGTGTGTGTACGTGTTTATGTGTGTGTGCGTGCGTGTGCATGCGAGCGTGTGTGCGTATGCATGTGTGTGAGTATTTGTATGTAACATGAACGCGTGTAT
>NC_068983.1:134713378-134714598 GCF_001194135.2 Octopus bimaculoides | reverse complement strand
GATGAAATATTGAGTGTTCAATATAAAGGATTAAATATATAAAGCCTTTATATATTTAATCCTTTATATTGAACACTCAATATTTCATCTATTCAATAAGACATATTCCATATATTCAATAAGACATTCAATACTTTATTTCATAGTACCATCCATTTTTATTTTATATTATATATTGTATATTATATTATATATTGTATATTCCATATTCTATATCTCACATTGGTTTTGCAGGAATATAAATAAAACATAAAAAACAGATAGTGTTGGAACTCTTTTAAACAAAATAATATATTCCTCTATACACAATCATACAAACCCCCCCTTTTTTGTACTTATTTTTACTCGCATATATATATGTGTGTGTGTGTGTGTGTGTGTGTGTACATGTGTGTATATACGTATGCATGTTGGCGTGTAGATATGTATGGCTGGGTGTATATGGACACAGTCTCACACACACACTGTAAAATCCGCTTATTGCGATCAAAACTCAAAGTTAAGCCAACATTGATTTCATACAAAAACAAAAGGCTTGACGTTTAGTAAAAAGAAAGATGGGCCGCTATGGCATTCATGCTTTTCCCAATGGAGCTTAACGACGCAAATAATGCAAAAAGTTTTGACATGCGAATTGAAACCAGATCAGGAACTTAATTAGCTGAACGTTTACCGTCGCGCCATGGTACAGAACATTGCACGAGGGAATATATTGATTTCTCCAAAGACTTAAGATTTATAGCGGAAGTGATATTTGATTGTGTGGTGTTTGTCATGACTTTCTTGTGGGATGGAGGTGCAACTGGAAATAAGGAAAATGATTACAATCACGATTAGTAAATCGGATCATGGAAATTGGTTTGCTGGCAAATTACTCGACTAGTGTAAAATGTACAAACCTCATTGTGTGTGTGTGTGTGTGTGTGTGTGTGTGTGGAAGGAGATGCTAAAAGGTTTTAAGGGTGTCGCGAAAGGCCTGGCTGTAGGCCCAACCTTCCCTGTTCTTTTACAGGGCTTAGAAAAACTGAAGTGTGTGAATCTGAGAGGAGAATATGTTGAATGAAATCATAATTAACTGATCTTCCTATATTTTCTTTTACCCAAAGTCAGGAACTTTTCAGTAACCCCCTTGTATATACATACAAATAAATAGATAGATAGATAGGCATATACACACATGTGTGTGAGTGTGTGTGTATAATATATATATATATACACAC
>NC_068983.1:134711769-134713120 GCF_001194135.2 Octopus bimaculoides | reverse complement strand
TATATATATATATATATATATGTATATAAAGTTAGTAACTAAATTCAGTACTTACCCATTCCAGTCAATTTATCATTTTTTATGTATTGAATCCAGTATGACTGCCAACGGTAATATGATCCTGAGAACTGATTGGATAACGAATTGAGTAACAACAACCACAGCTACGACATAACCATTGTAATTATTATTTTTATCATCATCATCGATAAAATATCAACAAAAACAAATCGAAATAGATTCATTAATACAGAAAGCATTGCTAAATGAATACGACACACAGTGTCTACTAAACAAATTATGATATGAGTTATGTAAAAATCAATAGAAAGAATGAAATCAGCGCTGAAATTCCCTTCACTCCTTCATTAAGTTGTGGTTGTTGTTTCCACCCCGTTTAACAACCAGCATTTTATGCGGTGTTAGAAATAGTCAAGAAGGACCAGAGCCGGTTGTTTCTTTAGATAACGGCTTGTAGTTGAACGAGATGAAGAAGGTAAATAGAAAACGCGGTGTATGACCTAGTCTGTTATCAGCCTTCCATCCAGTATACCTGCTCACAAAATATAACCCCACCTAATGTAAACATTGCTCTCTAATTGTATTGAGATAAATCATGAGCAAGCAGATACAATATATCACTTAAGTAGAATTCCTTTGCTGTGCAGACTAAGTATGTTATAGTAGAAACTTGTACTGGTTTCATACAGATTGAAAAAGCACAAAACATTATTATTGTGACATTCTCAGAAATAAATGTCATAGAAAATTAATAGATTTCTCTTCCAGACACAGAGTTCTACCCTTCCGCTTATAGGTTATTTTCTGTTTTATTTTATTTTATTTTATTTTATTTTATCTTATTTTAAGAGACCAGCTCAACCAATGTATACGTATCTAAATTGGAAAGGTGTTGCTTCCCAACCACATGGTTCGGAGTTCAGTCCCACTGCGTGACACCTTGGGTAAGTGTCTTCTACTATAGACTCGACCAAACCTTTGGAAGTAGAAACAAAAACAAGCCCGTCGTATATATATGTAGTGAAACTACCTATCGTCACTAGATACAAAACTACTATCGCCATTACATACAATCTTCTCATTTAAATATAAATAAATGCGAGCGTATTAGAGAACCCATTCCTTGTCCATCACGTGACTGATCATTATTCGAATCGGCAACTTCTTCGAACCGTTCCCGCCAGAACGCAAACTGACCAATCACGGCCCCTAATAAGGTCACGTGATAGAGTAAAATTCTGAAGCCTTCGGGAGCCCATAGTTTGTTATAAATAGCTTTAACTCATACCCAATAATTTGTCTCGGTCCAGTTTCTCTCAGAGACTGTTCC
>NC_068983.1:134709946-134711061 GCF_001194135.2 Octopus bimaculoides | reverse complement strand
CACACTCTCACACAGACATACATCTTTAACACTACAATAAATATCTCAGTTATTCATCTTATACGGTTGTGGTCTTTCATTACTGGTCATCTATGTTATCGTCGCATAACATATCATATATATCATCCATCGATATATAATTGTGTGTTCGACCGTGTGACACGTTTAAATAAAAGGAGTCCTCTGTTTTTCCATTCGTCACCATTTCTCCTTTTATGAGTTCGCACGGTCGTCCCTTATATATATATATATATATATGTGCGTGTGTGTGCGGGCGCGCGCGTTTGAGTGTGTGTGTGTGTATTTGTATGTCTTTTGTCACCCTACCATCGCTTAACAACCGATGTTGGTGTGTTTACGTCAACGTAACCTAGCGGTTCGGCAAAAGGGTTGATGGAATAAGTACTAGGCTTACAAAGAATAAGTACTGGGTCGATTTGTTCGACTAAAGGCGGCCCTGCAGCATGACCACAATTAAATTACTAAAACGAGTAAAAGAATAATATATATATATATATATATATGTGTGTGTGTGTGTGTGTGTATGTATATGCATGTGTGTGTGTTTATATATATATATATATGTATGCATGTATGTATTATTGATAGTGACAGAGGCTGTATTAATACTAAAAGGTGATATTTATCACCACCTAAAAATGGATGTTGTATTAGAATCCAGCAATAGTTACCATGAGATACCTTCTCATGTGGATGTGCAGTGCATATAAGCACTCTTGTTTATACTGCTAGCAGAAGACAATCAACATCTATCGCTGCTGTCAGCATTAAAGCCCTCTGGCTACTTGCGACACCAGTATCTGATTCAGCACCGTAATTTTGTGTATATCGCTAGCAGAGGAGTCGCTGCTATATCCAGCTGTCGGGTGTCTACCAAAGAAGGCTGAAATCACATGATCTGGTAGTCCTGGTGACGGCGATGTCATTTGTTTATCTCCCGCTAGTGGTATAACAAGAGTGTTTATATGCACCAAAAGTCTATATGCAAAGTTCTCTAATGGTAAACATTTGCAGTATTTTGTGTTCTAAGACATCCATTTTTAAGTAGATATTGAATATATACATACACACATACATATATATATATATATATA
>NC_068983.1:134708598-134709936 GCF_001194135.2 Octopus bimaculoides | reverse complement strand
ATACATGTACTTATGTGTCATTGTTCAGTTTTATTTCAAGATTTCTTGCCAATAGAGAAAGAGCCAGTTTCTAACCTAGATCCAAAGCTCCTTCATTGGAATTTCAACATCAACAACAGGGTATTTGTATGTATGTATGTATTCTCATGCATATACTTACATATCTAGACATGCTCATATATATTTAAATGATAAACTTCTGGAAAGTTTTACAGATTTTTACATTTCCAGTGATGGATTGGATCTGTAGTCTTCGAATTAGCTTTCTCTTTTCTGGTTTTGGGAAGCCTAATTTCTCAAGATTGGTATTTAGGCAGTGTGTTACATATCCCAGGGTCCCAATAATTACAGGTATAAACCTGAACATGTAATCTGTATAGAGTAACTGCAGATTTCTCAATAGTTCAGCGTAAGTATTCTCTTTTTCACTGATCTTCAGCTTTATGTTAACATCCGCTGGGCAGCTAATTTCTACAACTGTACACAGTTTCTCTTCTCTATCCCAAATCATTATATCAGGTCTGCTGTGCTTACATTTTATTGAGGTCTTCACTGGGGCATTCTACCAGAACTCCTTTTTATTATGAGTGGCTGACTTCTACCATACATTTGTTCTCGGGCTTTTCTTTCCTACGTATTTCATTATAGAGTGTCCTAGCTACAACATCATGTCTCATCGGTAGATATTACCGTGATGACATTTTCAAATAACTGTCGATGATATCTTTGATGTTAACTCCATAAAGTCTGCATCCGTTGTCAGATTCTACTGATTTTCTTGCATCGCTATCCCTTTTGTGCATCATGTACTTGGTTGATATTTCCTGTTCTTGGATTGTAAACGCATACCCTTCAAAGTGGGAGGAAGTAATCCGGCTATTGGTCTATGATCAATGTTACTATCATTTCGGAGCTTTCTACTAACATATCCATGCAAAGTAATTTGACGCTCAGGAAAAGTGGAAGAGTCTTTTACGTTTCGAGTCTACGCTCTTCTACAGATTTGAATGAGACGAGAAAACAGATGGAGAGAGGTATAAAAAACGGAGACAGAAGAAAACATGTCAGGATTAACAGTTGCATAAATCGAATTTAAACCATTGATCCGAGTCGGGGATGGGTCATTAGAGGGTATAAAAACTAAACACAAATGTTGTTTAAAAGTTACAAGCGTTTCGGTAGTATTTTATTTTATTTGATGCAGTCATAAAAGATTACAATCTACCATCATCATGTAAAATTTTAAACAGGTAATATTTTAAACATCGACCTGGACATAGATAACATTAGCTGGCCTAGAATAAATGTTGACAACGTCCATTTGTGTTTACTTCATAT
>NC_068983.1:134704711-134708579 GCF_001194135.2 Octopus bimaculoides | reverse complement strand
TATATATATACTATATTATATTATATTATATTAAGGGCAATTACGAGAAGTAAAGCCACAAGCTGTAAATAGACGCCAAAGGCCTTAAGCTACTTTATCAAATATACACACGCGCTAAAATCGAGGGAATGAACAAAGAAATGAAAAATTTGTTTTGAAAAAGTTCTGTCATATATCGAAACGATTTCAAGGTCAGCAGCTAGATCTAAATTCTCTATAAGAGATGCAAGTAGTAACTCTACTGAAAAATAATGTTTGTTGCCACTTCAACATGGCTGTTCCACACGGAACAATGTTACTACTCTTTTTTACTCCAAAGGGGACACCTCCTGCAGCTGGTTAACGACATAAAACCTGTGCCCGATATATCGCGAGCAAGGGAGCGAACCCCTTCCATCCAGCAGTGAAAGGACAAGACCCTGATATTAGTAGAGTTACTACTTGCATCACTTATAGGAATTTCAGAACTAGTTACTTTGCTTGTTGTAAAATCAGCGGTTGAATGTCGCTTATTTATTTATGCATTGTGAACTGGAACGAACGACTGCCATTTCTAGCAGACGGGTGTCGAATACTGAGGAAGGGTAAGACACTAAAACCAGTTCTGGTCTTCTGGTCCTATCACCACAGGATGGGATGGGGTGGGGGTGGGGGTTCCCTCACTTGCAATATATCGGACACAGGTTTTGCGTCGTTAACCAGCTGGAGGAGGTGTCGTCCTGGGGTTTAAAAAAATGTAGTAACATTACTCCGTATGGAACAGCCATGTTGAAGTGGAAACAAACATTATATATTCATATGCATCTTCATCATTTGTTGACTGAAGTTTTACAGTTTCGGTAACATTAACAACAAGACCGCTGGCTTCAACGTATCACTACATTTTAAAATCTACCCAGGAAAGGCTTAGCAACGATATGGCTGAATAACAAATCGGGAGGCAATGTGCCTTCGGCATAGTGAGTCAAGAAGGCAACATGTGCATGAGAATATGCTAAAAGTATGAAAATAAATTATGTACGACAATTTAGACCGTTTGTTTAGTTATTAATATTCTGCAGAGACCAGCAGAATAAATAACAGACATTGTATACAGTTAGAATATTAAAATATTTTGACTGAAGATAGTAGAGACCAAATCGGCAATGTGTGGTAATGCGTAAGGAAAAGAAATGGTCAAAATTCGAACATTAGTACTACAACGTAAAGAGAAAGCGAAAACAAGGTGAATATCAATGTGAACAGAATAAAAAATAGAGAGCACGTTGTGGAAAGGAGGCTTATGAGAAAACAGTAAAGCATTGTGGTGTAGTATAAATATTAGAGAGAGAAAGAACGGGTAAAAAGAGAATAGAAGAAAAGAGGAAGGAGTAATGAAGACGAGAAAGGGAAAGAGTCAAGAAATGATTAGGTGAAGAAGAGAGGGATAAAATGACGCAAAAAATGTAATTCATAAGTATGTATGCCTGTATGTGTTTATGTATATGTCAGTGTGTGCGTACATGTGTATGGATAGAAGTGTATGGTTTGAACACTGTGTACACATACCGCTAGGAAAAGAAGAACTCAACACTGTATGTAAAGTAAGATCTATTTCGAGAATTGAAAAATTCAATACATCCAAACGACTAAGGCGGCGAGCTGGCAGAAACGTTAGCACGTCGGGCGAAATGCTTAGCGGTATTTCGTCTGTCTTAATGTTCTGAGTTCAAATTCCGCCGAGGTCGACTTTGCCTTTCATCCTTTCGGGGTCGATAAATTAAGTACTAGTTGTGTACTGGGGTCGATCTAATCGACTGGCCCCCTCCCCCAAAACTTTCGGGCCTTGTGCCTAGAGTAGAAAAATATATATCCAAATGACCGACAATTTCATCCTTTGATTCCTCAGACTGGGACATGCCATCATAGCTTTTGTTGAGTATAGGAAATATAATTTTATATGAATATAAGCGATAATTATAATAATAAGAGATAGTTATTGACGGGGGATAGAAGAGGTTGCAGGAGTATTGGAGTAGTGGGTTGTTAATTAGATAGAAGTTGTGGGTGCATGTGTTGACGGGTGTACGAGTGTCATTATCTGGTTTAAAGGTGTAAATGTGTATCGCGTGTAGTCGGAGATACACAGATGTTTCGCTATACAAAGGTAGGTGACCAAGTACTGATACAGTGAGACAGACATTGAGGCATTGATGAGGAATCGGGTACGCTAAGTGATGACGCACTAATTAATTAAGCAGATAAATAAAAGATATAGATAAATATAAAGACTGAAACGGCTAAATGTCATGGTAATGGATCTAACTTCTGGTAATTTGCTTTCAATATCGGCTGTATGGATATTGGTTTGCTTGTGGTAGTTTTGAGAGAAGTGGTTGCTAGGTGCGTGTATAAAAGTGAGTAAGTGCAGAGACAAGGTGTTTGTGTTTGTGGGTGTGGGGTTGTGCGAATGTGATGTGTCGTCTATGAAAGTCTGAATAGTTCACCGGAAATAATATTTGTCGATAACAGTTGCAAGCAGAAGTACGCGTATACATGTGTATATACGTAAAATACATATATTCATGGAAATAGATGCACACACACACACACACACACACACACACACACACACACACACACGCACACTCATACAAACACACATACGCATATACTGGCGTGCGCGCACTCACACAGCATACGAGCTGGTGAGAAAGACAGAAAGGTATACATACGAAAAGAAACTCGAAACCTGGTGTATTTGTGCGTGCGTGTGTATACATACACACACTCACACACACACACACACACACATGTATAAGCATGTATAGTGTATATGTATGTATATATACATATATATATGTATATATATATACTATTTGACGTATGCGGTAATCCCAGGGGAATCAGGGCTTATTCCTTGGCTCCGTTCTCATAATTGTTTCTCTAATACAATAACAACAATACAAAGTATGTAGCCCTTAAAACGGTTTTTGTGCATTTACAGAGAATACTGAACTGTCTTACACAGGATCTTGTTTTTAGGAATTCCCAATAAGTTATAAATACCAAAATTGTGAAGTCAGTTATATAATAACATGAAATTAGTTACCTGATAGTAAGAATTCAAATAAAGTAGCCCCGAAAAGGGCTTTAATGCGTTCCCAGAGTATATAGAACATAGGAGGAAATACCAATAAGGTATGTATACTAAAATCGTGAAGCCTGTTACGTAATAACAGGCTAATCAAATATGAGATAATAGCAATTCAAAGTAAATAACTGAAAAGGGCTTTTGTGCATTCCCAGAGAATATTACCCTCAGCGGCGCTAGCATTGGTATATTTATGAATAAGGCACTAACCGAAATAAGTGGATCTATTGTTTAGGGAAATACAATTTCTTTGTTTAAGGGTTGTACTGGATAGATTGCGAAAATAACTCTTAACAGTTCAAATACTAAGAAATAAGCATACTCAATGTCTGTCTCATTAATTTAGGAAAATGAATGGGTTATTTCCCTTGATTATACATAAGGATCCCTTCCAGAGACCTTATTATCGATTTTTTTTCAGCAATCTGAGTATGCCATGAGGTTTCCAGACATGAGTTCTACTCACGTGTCAAGTTTCATCAAAATCGATAAAACGATGTAGGAGGAGTTAGCTAACAACTCCACAAACACACCCACAGACAGAATTTCCCACATATGTAGTATATACATATATATATGTGTATGTGTGTATGTGTGTGTGTGTGTGTGTGTGTGTATCTTTTACTCTTTTAATTGTTTCAGCCATTTGACTGCGGCCATGCTGGAGCACCGCCTTTAGTCGAGCAAATCGACCCCAGGACTTATTCTTTGGAAGTCTAGTACTTATTCTATCAG
>NC_068983.1:134701150-134702285 GCF_001194135.2 Octopus bimaculoides | reverse complement strand
TATATATATATATATATATCCTACACAACCACGCGTCACTCCCCCTTGCTAGTCATTTCCTTAATTTTTCACCCTCTTCATCACTTTCTCATTTTTCTCCCCCTTTCTATCCCTTTTCTCTCTCACTCCATTTATCTTTCCCTAATTAATCTCACTGTAGCCTACATTATGTCTCTAATTCCGATCATTCTATTCTACTTACAGCTTTCGTTCTACGTCTAATCTGCCACGAAAACTGATGTCGTATAGCGAATATCATACATTTGTTTTTTTCTGCCTCTTGCTTCTCATTTGTTTTTTCTTTTCTTTGATCAAAAGTATCATTGTTAGTTCTCTTCTGTTTCTTGCATTGGAGTATTTAACTTCATTGTACACTTCTTTGATTGTCATTTTCGTTTTATATTTCTACACTTTTTCATACACATGCTTTCGCTTGTCTGACTCAGCCTATTATTTGGGTTTTTTTTTTTGTCTCTTCTTTGCCTCTTAATATTACTTGTGTTGTGTCATTTGTATGCATACACACCCACACAGAGGCACGCACGCACACACATACTCGCGCGCGCGCGCACTTATTCAGGGTGTAAATGAGAGAGAGAGGGGAAGAAAGAAAGAAAGAAAGAAAGAAAGAAAGAAAGAAAGAAAGAAAGACTATTCAGGAATCGCTGACATATTTATTATATTTACATTAGCCGGATCCGTGAATATTTCACGGAATTAATGGTAAACTTATTGGGTTATTTCTGAAAACTTTATCCGAAAAACCTGAAAGTGTAGCCTGTGTTGTGTCAAAAGATAGCCGCTCATCTGCTACTCATTGAAAAGTGAAGGAAATTGGAACACGATGATTACTTAATGCACTTTATATATACACTTTATGCACAATTTTAGGCATAACTACAGAGTTGTACCCACCAGACTTTGTAATGAAGTAATACGCTGCTTCTGTTCTCTTCTACTTCTCTACTAGAAACGTTTACTTTGGAATTTACTTCTATTGAGAGAAAAAAATCGTGTGCATGTTGTTTTTAACGTAAGTTTTCTTATGACGGCTTCTCTTTTCTGCGTATTACTTCATTAGAAATCTACGGATGCACATACGCACATAATAGAGAAAAATGAAACAAATATGGAC
>NC_068983.1:134695635-134701027 GCF_001194135.2 Octopus bimaculoides | reverse complement strand
CATAGAAAATTTCATTAAAAAATATTCATTTTTCTGAAAGTTATGACCTTCCAAAGTCTGGTGGGTACAACTCTGTAGTTACGCTCAATTTTATAGACTTAATACACAGCACTTTCCCCCTCATCGCCTTACTCCTCTTTAACGGAGTAACAAGCAGAATTATTCTTTTCTACTCAAGGCACAAGGCCCGAAATTTTGGGGGAGGGGAGCATTCGATTAGATCGACCCAGTACGCAACTGGTATTTAATTTAACGACCCTGAAAGGATGAAAGCAAAGTCAACCTCGGCGGAATTTGAACTCAGAACGTAAAGACAGACGAAATACTGCTAAGCATTTCGCCCGGCGTGCTAACATTTCTGCCAGCTCGCCACCTTTGACAAGCAGAATTATTATAAGATTAATGTGTTCGAAACGGCTCAACTCAAGAATGATATATTAAATGTTTCTATTAATTATTCTATAGTGTAATTTATCTATTTACAAGTATCTATACAAATGATGATGATGCAATCAATAGGAATATTATTCCAATATATTTATTCGAAACTTTGAAAATGTAGAATTTATCTATAAGTATGCAAAAAGAAGTACGCATTTCAGAATCCAATAGCTTCTTTGGATATCAGAAGTAGGAGTGTATATATCTTTTATTTGTTTCAGTCATTAAACTGCGGCCATGCTGGAGCACTGCCTTGAAGAATATTTAGTCGAATGAATTGACCCCAGAACTTATTTTTTTAAAAGCCTGGTACTGGAATCTGTGGCTAATACTATATGGTTCAATAATTTCATTCCAAATCCTGGAATCATTTCTATCTCTAGTCTTGATGTGTCTTCGATATTGGAATCCATTTATTCAGTAAAGTTACTTTTCATATAATCATAGTCAGATTACGGACAAATTATATGCATAGTACTTTATTTTGAGCCAAGAATGAGATTTAAAGCCATGACAGAATTCTTTAAATCTTTCTAGAAATAAAGAATATACTATCTCCATTGCTGAAGGAAATGTAACTTTCTTTAACTTCGGTGAGGTGATTTCCCTCCTATTATCTACTTTGTATCGCCAAACGCTTATAACTGTATCAATCAAAAAGTTATTTTTAAAAACAAAGGCAAAATATTATTTTCAAAAAACTGCAACACGAAACTCGGGACAAAGGACTGTAAAAACTTCAGTTTTCCAACTGTTGGTGTATGTATGTATGTATGTATGTATGTATGTATGTATGTTATCTGGATGTGTGTCATTGTTCAGTTTTATTTCAAGATTTCTTGTCAATAGGGAAAGAAACGGTTTCCAACCTAGATCTAAGACTCCTTCATTGGAATTTCAGCATCAACAACAGGGTATCTTTGTTTTTATGTATGTATGCATGTATGTATGCATGTATGTGTATGTATGCATATATGTATGTATGTATGTATGTATGTATGTATGTATGTATGTATGTATGTATGTATGTATGTATGTGTGCAGATTTGTATGTTTTGCTTTATGTATGTATTCTCATGCATATAGTTGCATATCTAGACATGCTCATATATATTTAAATCATAAACTTCTGGAAAGTTTTACAGATTTTTACAGTCCCAGTGATGGATTGGATCTGTAGTCTTCGAATTAGCTTTCTCCTTTCTGGTTTTAAGAAGCCTAATTTCTCAAGATTGGTATTTAGGCAGTATGTTACACATCGCAGTACCCCAAAGATTACATTTATAAACCTGAACTAGTAATCTGAATAGAGTAACTGCAGATTTCTCAATGGTTCAGCATAAGTATTCTCTTTTTCACTGATCTTCAGCTTCATGTTAACATCCACTGGGCAGCTATTTTCCACAACTGTGTACAGTTTCATTTCTCTATCCCAAATCATTAAATTAGGTCTGTTGTGCTTACATTTTATTGAGGTCCTCACTGGGACATTCCACCAGTATTCCTTTTTATTATGAGTGGCTTATGTATGTATGTATGTATGTATGTATGTATGTATGTATGCATGTATGTATGTGTATTTCATTACGGAGACCGTCATATTTTCTTCATTATTTACACTTTCCTTCTTTCGCAGTCAAACTCTACGTCCTTGGCTTTTTCATAAGGCATTCTTCTCCTTTCTGAATCGTCTTTCTTCTTGAATATCCTATTCATCACATAGTTCCAGCCTATCTTTGTGTCTCATTGATCAATAATTCTTGATTACTTAAAAAATTAACATTGAACGATTTAAAACCACAAATAGCTTGTAGTAAGTTCGTGGTTTGATCTTCAAGCCATTTTCAAAAGGGTTAAATTGAATAAAGGCTTTTTTCTCTAAATCTGAGCAAAACCAAGAAACTAGAATTGAAAATTTGATTCAATATCGGCCTCTCTTCATCACATGTATTAGTATGTTTTACATAGATTCCAATCTGATATCAAAACATTCATGAAGTGGTTTCTTAATCTCTGTTCTGAAACTCAATCGAATTTTGATTTGACAATTATTGTTATGGCATCTTTCAGCTTTTGCCGACGCGTTGGCTCCAGGAATACATTATAGTTAACAACTTACACTCCAACCAAATTGAGAGAATGATTATCGCAGTTTACTAAAGTAGGTTTGCAATTTTTTCAGTAAGCCTTTGTTGAAGACCACTTTTACAAGTAGCCATAAGAGCAGCATTGTCATAACACACAGATCGATAGTCTTCGATCAGCATTTACAAATTGTTCTTAAATTGCTTCTATATTTTCAACATTCTTCCGTTTTCACTGGATAAATCCAAAAAAGATTCTTTTATAAAAAATTGTTTTCTCTTGAAAATCAATATCAACATAAAAATATTGTTTTTGCCATTCACTCTCCGTGTAATTGATATAAAGTAAACTCAAACCTGAAGAATGGTACGTAATAATTTCTATCGAACAGTAGAAGAAATCATTCGGAAATTATATTCTTCCAAAGTTCTTTTCAGCATTACTGATTATTGCTTTTCGTCACACTCAAATTTCGCCGTTTTAAAAATAGAGGAAGGGAACCACCGTTTGATACTAAACACGTTCAGTTATTTATCCTGGGTGCCCTCAAAGATTGTATACATCACCAAATTTCAACCCTGCACAGAGATGATGGCTTGGTAATTTTAAGTCATATGAACGACCATGCAATGGATAAGTTCGCAAAGAATTTTATAAATAACTTCAAAGAATCCGGCTTAAGTATAACTGTTACCACCAACTTAAATGCTGACCTCTTGGACATCGCCATAGACTTCAAATTAGACAGGTATTACCTCTACAAAAAAAAAAACTGACGAATAAACTGTTTATATCCATAAATATTCCAACCACACTCTAGCTCTAATTAGAAACATGGCCACAGGAACCACCTGGAGAATCTCCATACTATCGGTAGACAGTGAGATCTTCGAATGAACCACACCCATTCATAACAAGGCACTAGCAAGAAGTAGCTTTACTGGTAAGTGATTGTATATGGAGGAACGCCTCTAACCTGAAAAAAGTTTTAAAAAGAGAAAGGTAATCCGGTTTAATCCGTCATTCAATTCCGATGTATCCATCAAAGTAGCTAGAAGCTTCTTATTCCTAATCACACAAGATTTCCTAAGAACGAATTGGTATTAGTAAAAACTATTTTCCACCATAATGTGGCTGTCCTGGAAGAGACGATTATTACTGTCGTTTAGTCTCAGGAAACATCGTTTCCAGCTGGCTATATGACACACTTTCTGTGTACTTATGTTTTTGAATAGGGAGTGTCCGGCACTCCCATCCAGCACAAAGTAACATCTGTGGACCAGTTTCTGGGTTATTGCTCTTTATCAACACAGAATAGATGCTTGGCTAGGCGGCGCTGCTGAATTCCCGTTCAAAAATATATAGTTTTCAAAGTGACACACAATCACTGATCTAATAAATAGAAACATTATTATTTCTAAATCTCTCAAAGAGAGAGATATTCAGTAACAGTTCTTTAAAGTAAAGATTATTTTCCACCATAAGGTGGTTGAGCTGAAAGGGACGATTGGTACTGTTGATTAGCGCCAGGAAGCATCGTTTACAGCTGGCTATACGACACACTTTCTGTGTCCTTATATTTTCGAATAGGGAGTCCAGCATCCCCATCCAGCACAAAGCAGCATCTGTGAACCGGTTCCTGGGTTATTTCTCTTCATTAACACAGAGTAGTTGCTTGGCTAGATGGTACTGCTGAATTCCCGAACGAAAATTTTAGTTTTCAAAGTGAAACATAATCACTGATCTAATAAATAGAAACATCATTATTTCTAAATTTCTCAAAGAGAGGTGTTCAGTAACAGTTCTTTAGCTTTCTCTTTTAGTCTGCCAGTCATCTTAATGAAACTCTCGTGTGTCCATAGTTTACACAGATTTACAGATAGAGTTCCCATCTACATCTTTCCTGCACATCGAGTATGGCCATTTCATGCCATTTCTCTTACATTTTCAGAATCCTACTTTCTGTCCTCCCAATTAACGCTTTAGTCGTTGCTAAATTATCTAGAAGCCTCTCAATTCTAGGTTTTGCTCCTATAAATCCTCCGCTGATTCGGATATAAGAACTAAATTCTCAGCAGAGAAAAGCTCCACGTACAGCTGGTCTGAAACTCCTCTTTTATGGTTCAGATGGCTTTAATGAATTGGAACAGGCTCAGGATAGAAACTTGATGAGCCACACTCTAGCCACTAAATTTGTTGATGAACCGATTAATAAGTTTCGCCTTGCTAACTGCACCCCTCTACATGATTTGTACGGCTGTCAAAAGCCATTCATCTAAAGCTATAGCAATCGGTACCCACCAGATCATAGAAATGGGAATTAAAGGCTTCTCTAGGGCAGCTATAAGTGTTTAAGCGTGTCTAAGTACTTCTGTAATTGTCTCACTAAGAAGATGGTATCGGTAATATTTCTCCCAGGTATAAAGCCAAACTGCATTTTCATCATCGTCTTCGTCGTCATCGTCGTCGTCGTCATCATCATAATTTAACATCTGTTTTCCATGCTGGCACTGGTTGAACCGTTTGAGAGTAGCTAGTAAGTCAGAAGACTGCGCCAAGCTCTACTGTCTGTTTTGACATGGTTTCTATGGTTAGATGCTCTTCCTAATGCCATCCACTTTACCTCGAAAGGATACCCCTGGACACTGGAAGAAATGCATTTCCTGTGTATTCTTAGTGTTTATAGTTCCCGTACATTTTTCACACACAAAGACTACTTTCTCTGTTAATCTTTCCGTGATTCTACTGCGCTTCTTATGTGTCTGTAGTAACGCTGTGCGTATGCGTAGTCTCACGCATGCGTGGAATTCAACAAGCAAGCTTTCCCGCTTCTATTCTGTCTCTTTCTTGCTGGCCAGTGATTGAG
>NC_068983.1:134691885-134695625 GCF_001194135.2 Octopus bimaculoides | reverse complement strand
TTCTATTCTGTCTCTTTCTTGCTGGCCAGTGATTGAGCACGGACGTGTTTAGCTGTCTCTCTCCATCTTTCGAACTTACGCTCGACAGCTCGCTTACATCTATATACCAACGCCCCGACAACCATGCTCACACACACAGAAGCTGTAACAACAAACAAGAGCTAAAGATGTATATATTTACCACCTGAATAAATGTTGTTTAAGTTGATAGTCTGGAGTTCAGCGTTCCGTTATATTTCTAATATTATATAGGAAAGTCAGGTATACATCTAATGATGTATAACCCACTTTCCTATATGTCCATAGCTTGCACTGGGTACGCTGTATAGAATTTCTACCTGCAACTGCCCTATATATTGAGCAGGGAAATTGCCCTGAAGAAATTAGTAATTTGTCTGCGTTCTTGTTCACTAGTATTTTGGTCTTTACTAAATTAACTCTAAGGCTCCTTCATTCCAAGCCTTGCTTCCATACCTGAAATTTCTTATCTAATTCTATTATAGATTCAAGTATAAAAATAAGGTCATCATCATAGAAAAGTTCCAATGGGTAATCAGTTTTTAATTCTTCTGATATGGCCTAGAGGACTATGATAATCAATCAGAGGCTAAGAACTGAGCCTTGGTGAACTAACTACCTGCACGCTAAATTCGTTGCTATACTCATTGCTGATCTTCACCTTTTGACAACATCCCTGTACATGGCTTGGACAGCTCTCACCAACCACCCATCTTCTCCTTGTTTCCGCAGCGGCCACTATATGAAGAGATCAACGACCTTGTCAAGAGCTTTCTCTATATCGACTAATACCTATTTTTCGCTAAATGCTTCTCCTGCAGTTACTTTACGAGGAAGGTAGCATCAGTAGTGCTTCTGTCTGTCACAGAACCAAACTGTATCGCATCCAAGTTAACTCTCTTCCTAGTTATTGGGTTGATACATAATTATTGCGGCTTCTTTTTAAAACAAATTTTATTCAACACAAACAATAACAACATGTAACAAAAACATCTTTAAATGGTTATTCCGGAGCATATTAACTATCTACTTCAATTACCACTTCCCGTTTGTTTGGCAGACAGTCAGACCGTCATTTAAAGATGTTTTGTTAAATATTGTTATTGTTCTTGTTGAATAAAATTTCTTGAAAAAAAGCTGCAATAATGCACCAACCCAATATTTTGCCTAAGAAAACTTCGGGAGCCTTGTTCCCTCCTCAATAGGGGAATCAACTCTATAGCCTCCATACACAGCATGGAAGCCACCAGAATACTGACCAACATTTCCATTAAAGTCATCAGCCACAAAAATAAGGTCTCTGTCGTTTGTCATCGAGGTAGTTTGCAAAAGGGTATTATAAATTCAATCTTTTTGGTCGTCTGGCTGTCCAAGTTGAGAAGCATAGTCAGAAATAACAGTCAACGAACTGCTTCGGAAAACTAGTCGAAGCATAAGTATCCTATCGCACACTATGGCAACCTCAATCCCCCTATCGACACATTTCTTAGCTCAAAGCATGCCTCACATCTCCCACACCATCATTATTACCTTCCCAGATTTTATACCTATGTTTTTTTTTGTTTTCTTTTTTACTTAAGAAGAACCAAGCTGAAGCTCCCCTCCACCTTACTTCTTCAATGGAACACACATCTACACGCCTCCGTTCTAGCATCTCAACAATCTCACCAGACCTACTTTTCAATGTGCCTACATTGAATGTGCCAGCTCTGAGGATGCGGAAGGAGTGAAAAGAGTGAACAGGGAGATGGGTTCGGTATTCAGCACCTGAAAAGAAGGATTACAGGGGCGTTTGCCAGGAGGTAAAATAGTTACACAAGTAGGTATTAGATACTACCGCTCACCTGGAGCATCATTTGCCCAATTCCTCAAAATTCATGCTCGAGGAGGAGTCGGAGGAGGCGGATGATGATGATGATGATGATGATGAGGAGGAGGAGGAGGAGGAGGAGGAGGAGGAGGAGAGTGGTGATGAAAAGATAGTGACAGGAGTTGTTAAGTCCACGAATAATTACATTACATATGAAGGGAGAAGGAGAGAAAAATCGGCAACGTTTATTTTAAGGTTCGATATTTCGTTCTTGTCAGCTATCAAGATGAGTGCCCGAATTGACCAAGGCCTCACGTACATGATTTTTACATCGAAAAAGGAAACTAGAGACAGGAAGAATTGGAGTGAGAAGTCATCTAGCCAGCAGTGAGTTAGTATATGAAATCTTGCTCAGGATGAAAGATAACACATCACATTTCCTATAGTTAATATTAAAGTGCTTTAAAATATACAAACATTCTAGTTCATAGACATACATTACGAAATAATACATTCTAAAAGGAGAGAGGTTTAAAAAATGGCCCCAGAGGAATTACGAATGAAACGCCAACCTTGAGATGAAACGCCAACTTTGAATTCATTTTATATTCGCAATTAAAGAACAAGTTATTGTGTATAGAGGTTTCGCTTGATATTTTGTGTAAGGGGTTGTAAAAGTTTATTACCCTGTAGTAAGCTACGAAATTCTTACATTCTCTCGATTTCCTGTAACTCATGGTCCCTGTAGAAAAGTAGAAAATGCGTTGACCCAGAGGGTGGCGAAGGAGATGCGTTGAAACATCCAGTCTGACTGAAAGGGCTCTCGCACTTGCCGATAACTTACTAAGAAATATAAGTTGTAGGGGAGATAACTTTCAAGGGAAATAATTCCTGGTAGCTTTATAAACGTACAAACAATTTCTTTTCAACATGTCTATTTTCATTGTTTTATGGCTATTTTTCATAATGGATTTTAAAAACTATCCACATGTTTTGAACGGTGTATATTTTTTGCAAACTCTCAAAATTATTTTTATTTGTAGACTGATCACTTAGTTTTCGAGATATTACTCGTGTGCAGGCAACAGCCAGACGGATCAGCTGAGAGTCACCATTCTTGAATACGTGTTTGTCGTATCATCAATAAGTATCTCCACTAATTTGCAAACAAAAGTGTATCTCAACAGTTATCTCCAATTTGTAACAGTTATTGTCTTTTTATTTAGCTATATGCTATCCACTTCACCATAACTTTCCAGCAAATCATCTACTTACATACATTGAAACAGCCCTGTTAAATATTTGATGAGTGGAAGTAAGGTCAGTTTTCCTTAAAAGATGGTTATTTAAATAGATTTAATTGATGGCGAGATAGT
This sequence comes from Octopus bimaculoides, assembly GCF_001194135.2. NCBI lineage: Eukaryota > Metazoa > Mollusca > Cephalopoda > Octopoda > Octopodidae > Octopus > Octopus bimaculoides. The sequence continues at coordinate 134,692,421 of NC_068983.1, read as the reverse complement.
TGTACATCAATAGTAAAATTGAGAATAAACAAAAGCATAGCTTTCAAAACTATGGTTTTTTGAACAAAATAAATGTTTGACCTAGTTACCAACTTGATAAAAGCAGTGATCATGAATATTCTTCGTTGCATGTATTGATGATGTCACCATAAACACACCATTTTTCTCACAGCCAGGCACTAACCCGATTAACATAGAAAACTTAAAGGCAATTGGTCTGTATACGATATGTGCGCATGTGAGATAGGGAGTGGGAAGAAAAGAAGGCTTCTAATAATAATAATAATAATAATAATAATAATAATAATAATCATCATCATCATCATCATCGTTTAACGTCCGCTTTCCATGCTAGCATGGGTTGGACGATTTGACTGAGGACTGGTGAAACCGGATGGCAACACCAGGCTCCAGTCTGATTTGGCAGAGTTTCTACAGCTGGATGCCCTTCCTAACGCCAACCACTCAGAGAGTGTAGTGGGTGCTTTTACGTGTCACCCGCACGAAAACGGCCACGCTCGAAATGGTGTCTTTTA
>NC_068983.1:134689876-134691217 GCF_001194135.2 Octopus bimaculoides | reverse complement strand
GCTATTCTTATTCTAGCAGCTACACTTTCAGCGCACCCACCCCCACTACTAACTTGGTCGCCCAGATAGCGGAAGCTATCGACTACCTCTAGTTTTTCACCCTGGAATGAGATAGAAGTTGTTTCCTGTTTGTTTGCAGTCTTTATTGCACCTGAACATCTGCCACAAACAAAAACTAACTTGCTAGTTAACCTGCCTTTGATGTTGCTGCACCTCTTATGTGTCCATAGCTTGCACCGGGTACATCTTATAGAGTTACTACCTACTCCTTTTCTACATACTGAGCAAATAATAAAAATATTGTGTATAGTGCTCAGATGCACTACATCTCATCAAGGGTGCATGTACAGTGCATAGAATTATATACAAAAGTCAGGAAAGTGAACAGTATATGAGTCATCTATAATATAAATTGAAGTTGGCCGACCGTTGCATTCTTTCTTGTCTTGAGGTTCACAGCTGGGTGGGTTCGCATGAAAAATGGCACACATGTGGAGACGGGTGCATAGATTGGAACGCGCTTTCTAGTCTATAATATAAATTGAAGTTGGCCGACCATTGTATTCTTTCTTGTCTTGAGGTTCACGGCCAAATGGCTGGGTGGATTCGCGTGAAAAATGGCACACACGTGGAGACGGGTGCATAGATTGGAACACGCTTTCTATTTTTTCCTAGCCCCCATACTTACAGAGAAAATCGATTAAAACAACCTGTGTGCGTGTATGTGAGTGTGTGTCAATGAAGCCATTCATACATATATACATATAATAAATAAATAAACTGAATGATAAATTTCAGTTATCTCTCTCTCTCTCTCTCTCTCTCTCTCTCTCTCTCTCTCTCTCTCTCTCATATATACACATACACCATCAACATTACTCTCTCTGTCGCGCACACCCCATCAAACACACACTCACACACACACACAGACATACGCACGCACATCAATTCTCCTCTCTCACCACAACTTCAAAAGAAGTTCAGTGATAAACCTGTCCATGCCTCTTCATTCGACGCCCACTTCAAAAGATCGCCTTTCCTTTTCACTTGTCCGGCCATTGATCGAGAGATAAAACACAAACCAACTCCTGCTAAATGCAAAAATCCCGCCAAAAATACACACACATACACACACAAACGGACATTTCATGTCTTTCAGTTTCTCTATGATTATACACGCATCGAAAACAATAGCTCTTACATACATTTTAATCTTCAACAGGTATGTATCAATTTCTATAACATAAATTGTTTTTCTATAAGCATATAACAATTACTTATTCCATACTAAATTCATACTAAATACCGTACTAAATTCTGGTGCCTCAACTTAAGTACCAT
>NC_068983.1:134679525-134688201 GCF_001194135.2 Octopus bimaculoides | reverse complement strand
ATATATATATATATATATATAAGCCGAGAGTAATGTAAAAACATTACGAAGGATATATTATAAATAATTAAGATTATTTAGGAATATATCTATGGCCAAGCATGCTATCATAAAATATGAAGAAGAAAAACATTAATAATTATGAACAAGTCACAATTATAACTAAAAGGGTTAAAAAACCCTTACATGTTAAAGATAGCAGCCAAAACCGCTATAAAGCCATTATAAAACTCATATCATTTCTCCTCACTATAAACACTGTCCTCAGGCAACATGGCAAATAGAATCCACAACTTGGAAATAATTAGTTAATTCCCTATTGCAATTTCAGCATTAGGGACCACTTAAGGGACCCATTTGCCTCGTCAGGGGAAATATTCCTATAGATAGAAATCAAAACAAGATTTCACCTTGGGGCCAGCATGAATCCCAACTGGCAATAGAAATGTTTTCATCTGTATCTACACAATCAAGCTTTGAATTCAAATGCCATGCACAGCGTTTATGTGAGAAGACCAGTAATCTTGAGCAATGGCAAAATCAACAGATATGTGTTAGGAAAATATAAATAAGTAGAGAGTAATGTAAAAACATTACAAATGATATATTATAAATAATTAAGAATATTTATGAATATATCTATGGCCAAACATGCTATCATAAAATATGAAGAAGAAAAATATGTATATTTGTCCAAAATCACAGAGTAGGAGAAAGAGTAGTATAAGTAAAGGGAGTGGAGAGAAAATAATAATTCAGTGAAGGAGAAGTAGTGAGAGTAATAGCCCTGACTGAGAGAGAGGGAGAGAAAGTAATAGCAATGGGGATATAAATGTTAATTTTCTTCTTCAGTCACTTTTCAAAATCTGTATTGAGATAATGTACTGCAATTATCAGTTAACCTTTTACAAGTAACAAGCATTGTGTTATAGACTGCATTAACAAGAAAACAATTTTTCTAAGAAGTCTCTTGTTAAAAAACACAATCATTGGAAAACAATGTCCCCATTTTGCCCACAAAACACCTATCTTTCTTCCAGGTATCTTCACTATATTTCATGTCTTTTCTCTCATCTCACATCACCTCTCTTTATCTCAACATTTGTTGAAACTAAATTGTTCACTTTTTTGAACTGTCTGCCCCAGTTAATCTCCTCACCTGCTGATTGACAAAAGTGCATCTCTAAACACTCTTGAGATCTCTCTTGCTAAATAAAACTTTTATCCCAAGATCATATTCTCTACCTTCATAGAACTGCTTCATTATTGTTTGATTGATTAATTGTCTAATTAAGGCTTTCTGTGCCATGTCAACCTACTGTACACAATTCACTGTTCCCTGAGATTTTTGGTACTTTAAGCCGGAACTTTGTCAGTTCTATTCTTGAAGCAAATATGTTTCAACTTTGAACCATCTAAATCAGTTACACAAAGCAATGTCTGAAACCATCCATTTAGCTATACAAGTTTACAATTTTTCCCTCATTCAACATGCTAGAATTAACAGCCAAATCTCCTTCAAAACCATGTTCTACCATCTTAAAATAGAGAAAATTGGATTATGTAGTCTGGGGTACAACACACATCTATATGTATACAAATACATATAATGGGCTTCTTCCACTTTCCATTTTCAATACTCACTCACAAGACTTTAGTCAGCTTAGGGCTATAGTAGAAAACTTGTGAGCACAGTGGGACTGAACCCAGAACTATGTGGTTGGGAAGCAAACTTCTTACCACACAGCCATGCCTGTGCTCATTAACATTTTACACAATTTTCAACTCTAGGGTGTGTAAAAGCTATTGGCATGTCACAACACATGGTTCACTTGAAATGTCAACTGATTCTCATCAGTATCTTGCTCGAAATACCATTTGTCTCTTTCAGTCAAATTAAATCTGCTTGTAGTTTTTTAATCTAATATTATTTCCGAGCACAAAAACATCAACAATGGTTAATCATTGGATTACATGCATATACATGAGTATGCATGAATGTGTGCATCTTCATTGTGTACACGTATACACATATACACATTTTTTCCATTTGTGTATACATCTGTTTGTAGGAGATGTAAATATGTATTTCTGTATTTGTATGATTATGTGAATATAATATGTATATGTGTATATATACACATACATATATACATGTATATATATGTGTGTGTGTGTGTGTGTGTACGTACACTGCTAATGTGTATATAGATATAAAAAAATAGAACAAAAATGCAATAGAGGACAATATAACATCCAGATGTCCTTACAGTTTCGGGCAGTTACACTTGAGACTGTTTGATCAGGTTGCCCCCAAAAAAGTCTAAACTAAGAAGTGTATTAGATTTTTTGTAAGAAAGCTAACGATTGTATACGACAACAAAGACAAAAAACGGAGAGAATGGTACACAATTACAAATTCAGCTCAGAATATAATAACATAGTAGTTAAGTTAGCAGAGATGTAGTGCTAAAGACCCCATGCAAAGACCAGCGATAATGCCAAGCCCATGCCCCTTAATAACAGCACAGATAACAGCTCCAATAACAGAGCAATAACAACTCCAGGCTGGTGTCAACAGAAGAGGCGCAAGAAGTGTGAACACAACCATCACTCAAGTTTGGAGATATATCGGGTCAGCTGGAACTGCCTTCAAGCAGGAGCTGTACAACCACAGGTCCTCTTTCAGGATTCCAGAAAGACAATTCATCACGTCCCTGGAAAGCCATATGTGACACCTTACGGATAAAGGAACCCCATACGATATTAAGTGGAGGATCACAGAGCAGCCAAAATCCTATAACAACAGTAGCAAATGCTGCAAGCTTTGCATAGCGGAGCGAGCAAGGATCCTCAAAAACTCCCGGTATCCAGATTAACAATTAAATTCCCAACATGAGATTTATAGCCCCTGCCTTCATTTCAAAATCTTCCTGCTGCAAGCATGGGATTCCCTATTCATCGATTAGAACAGGAAAAAGTCCTTACGGGCTAGAAACAATCTAAGGGTGGAGGTTCCCCATTCGCCACTTAAGCGCATATGGACTGCCATCTGAACTGATCTAAGGGAGGTAACTCCCCCTCGCCGACCCACAAGGTTTATTTTTTGTTTATTAATTAACTGACCGTAACGGATTTCTACCAGTTTGAAAAGATATATGCCCTCCACTATTAAGGTCTGACGAGTCGTCCATAGGGCTAAGTGCATTATGGATGCGAAACCATTGGTCACTCTATGACCGGACATATGCTTAACTGCTTATAAATACAATACTGCTCTATGCTTTAGAGTGTGCTTCTTTTTTCGGATATATGATACATTGACGATGTGTGTTAAATAAAATAAGATAACAAGGCCAAGGCAATTTGATATTCCTAGGACATTTATAAATAGAAGTTAAAAGAGCTTCAGTAAAAGGAATTAATAAAGTTCATTTTTTTAGAAGTTATTAGATATAATGCAGAGAGAGCAAACGGAAGATATGAAAACATTTATGCCTGTTGGATATTGAAGTTGCTGTTCAGTTATCCGAGAAATGTGTTGTGTAGAATGGGTAAAGAGTCTTCTTGTCCATGATGTGTAAAGTCCGATAAGAATTCTTTCATATCTTCCTTTTATACTCTCTGCATTATATCTAATATCTTGTATATCTCTCCCTCTCTAGAATAACTTCTAAAAAAATGAACTCTACTAATTCCTTCTATTGAAGCTCTTTTATCTCGTCTCTCATGATAGGATATCATTTATTTCCCCGAAGCAGTTGTAAAACAACCTTTCTATTTATAAATGTCCTAGGAATATCAAATTACCTTGGTCTTGTTATTTTATTTAGCATATATACACGCTCAAACACGACCTGCCTTAGACTCCTCACTCATGCTATTATTGAACCGGGAGCTTAACAGCAGTCTTTCTGTAGCACTTACATAGCCTTACCTGTCTTCTGGGTCTTCTGGACACCAAAACATCTCATATTATATATATATATATATGTGTGTGTGTGTGTGTGTGTGTGTGTGTGTGTGTGTGTGTGTGTGTGTGTGTGTGTGTGTGTGTGTGTGTGTGTGTGTGTGTGTGTGTATGTATGTATGCATACAGCTTCGATAAGAATATGCATAAAAGTATTTCAAGACGTAAATAATTGTCTGTAACTTAGCAACTCAAAATAGAAATGATGTGAATTATGGATAATCATGTTTTTTTTACGTTTTAATCCGTTCACATCATTGAAAAAAAAATGCGTAGAGTAATAAAATATTCTAAACGACCTATTTAAATAACAATTGTACACATGCATCGATAACTGACTTTTGAAACGTGCACAATAGCTTATAATGGTTATTTAAATAAATCCTTTTAATATTATGAGTGAGTGAGTGTGGGTGAGTGAGTATAAAAGAACTTGTTGCATACAGTGCACTACAACTAAGGGAAGGAGTCATCAGGTGTAATGTTGGCGGATTTCAGGAAGCATGGAAATTTTGAAGGATGTAGTGTCTCGACTGCTAACGACTGATGCAGGTGATTTATTCTATGCTTCAGAAATTCTGAGCATGAAAAAATGTTTCCGAAAGTCATTGATGCTGTGTTGTTTTTTTTGTTGTTTTTTTTATTTTGTAAGCATGTCCACGGGTGTTTGTCAAATGAAATTCAAAAGGTAGCCAAGGTTGTTATTGGAAAGATGGTGGATAACCTTGTGTGTGTTTATCAAGTCAGTTACCAGACGTCTGAGATTCAATGTGTCCATGCCCGGGGAAGCAAGACGTTCAGAGTACGGAAGATGCCTGACGGCGGGTATTCGTTTTGTTGCACGTTTCTGAACAGTTTCCAGGAGATTTATATACTGAGCAAAATAGAAGTTCCAGACTAGTGACGTAAATTCTAAGTGTGGACGTACCATCGTCATATACGGTTTTAAATAGATAACTGGGGTGCGGCTGACAAAGCTCTTACTGAGTAATACTAGGACACCCTCAGCCTTCTTGACAATCTTAGAGATTGTATGTATGTATGTATGTATGTATGCATGCATGCATGTATGTATGTGCATGTGTGTATATATATATATATATATATATATATATATATATACACATATGTTTTTTTTTTGCAACGTCATGTACCCAGATATGCATCTATATATACATGTAGATGAAGGTATGTACATACATGTACATATATATGCATATACTCATATTTTATATATATATATATATATGTGTGTGTGTGTGTGTGTGTGTGTGTGTGTGCGTGTGTGCGTGCGTGTGTGTGTATGTATGTATGTATGTATGTATGTATGTATGTAAACTTCATATTTGCAGTTTGTGTGTTGGTGTCCCAGTAAAAAGACTTCTTCTACATAGTTCTTTCCGAAACCAGATATAACTTGCAATTCCTGATACTAATGAAGTAAGACTTGCACTTTTCCAGCACTTGTACTGATTATTGTTCTTTCATTTTCGTTTTATTTCGAAGATCACAGAAGGCGTGGTGTCACCGAGCACGTGGCATCCCGGGCGACTGTTCGAGTTGCCGGTATCTTCAGACAACGCTGAGTGCTGAAGAGGGGAGACAGCATTGGTACAGACATGTGATGTGTATTGAAGAAAACAATTCGGTAAAGAAGTACCAAGCAATAGAAGTGAATAGAATTTAGAATAAGAAAGACCTGACCAGGTCTTGCGAAATGGTGCAAGCTTATTTCAGAATGTTGAGACCCGCGAAGATGACAAAGGACGGCAAGAAGTGATGTCACTCTATGCTGCAGAAGACTTGTCATCGTCGTCGTTGTCATCATCATCATCATCCGCCACCCCTAATCAGCTATCCAATTATCTACAATTTGTTATTTTCAACATATTCCGCTAATTTTTATATCAAACAGATAAGGACCACCAACGAATATCGCATCTATCTATTTATCTATCTAGAGAAAGGGAGAGAGAGCGGGAGGGAGGGGGAGAGAGGGGAGAGGGAGGAGAGATAGACAGAGAGAAAGAGAGAGAGACAGACAGACAGACAGACAGACAGACAAAAAAAAGAGAGAGACTTGTATGTGAGTGTGTAAAACGCAGGTAGTATATATGCCGCGTGAATTAGTGCAAAAGAAAGTGCTTGCATTAGAGGGAAGATGCGAGTGACTATATTGTGCATGGAGATAGAACAGGTCATTAAGTATAGCTTTACATGCGTGAAAGAGTGGGAGGAAGAGACAGAGAAATTGAGAAGTGCGCGCGCATGTGTATGTGCGTGTGGGCGCGTTTGTGTATTTGTGAGTGCATGTGTTTGGAATTTTTTCCACATGACTTAGTCAAAGGAATAAGGGTGGAGCCCATTATCGCTTTCGGTAATATATATATATATACAAATACGGGGGAGGAAAGACGTTAGTTATCTTCGGGCGAAAGACCTGAGCAGAATACTTTTATCTGAGTTCCGATAAAAATTCCCAGGGGATAGGTGGGGCTGTTAAGAGGGGCGACAGATAAGGTATTTTCGACAAGATTGGTGTGAACGAGAGGTTATATATGAGAGAGTAAGTTAATCAATTGTTTGTTTGCGTTTCTGTGCGTTTTTTATATACGAGGGGGTGCTGAAAAGTTCCTGGCTTTAAGGGTATCGTGAAACGCTTAGTTGGAGGCCCAAGCTTCTGAGTTCTTTTACAAGACTTAGAAAAACTAAAGGACCGCAGCAATAAGTGAGTGAAACTGAGAGAAAAATATGTTGATTAAAATCATAATTAACTGATCTTCCTGTATTTTCTTTTACCCAAAGCCAGGAACTTTTCAACATTCCTCCTAGATATATGTTTGTAGATCATTATGTATGTAAATACATATCTGTCTATGTGTCTAGATATTTGAATGTAGATATATACGTATATGTACAGCTGTAAAAACTAACATTTTATTTTCCGAGCTGAGACAAAAAACAAATAAAATCAGTGACAGTTAAAATTCTGCTTAGAATTAATTACTAGCCTGTTTGCTTTGGCTAAGTCAAAATGTTTTTTTATATTCTTCTTTCCCACTTGGATTGTTTAAATGTAGTGTAGAGAACGACCGTGCGAGCCAAAAGAGATGGCGACGAACAGGAGAAGGCTCCTTTTGACGTGTCGCACGGTCGAAACAAAACATGTAATATAACATAAGAGGGCTCGCATGTGAGATGCGAACAAGTGCCAGCAAGGAAAGAGAGAGACACAACCGTTAGATATATATAAAAAATAAGTTTATTAGGGTAGTCAACTGTGTGTGCGTGCATGCGGCAATATAAACAATACAATATGTATGATGGACCGTCGTATAAACAATAGTGTGTGTACATATGAGTGTGTGTATGTGAATGAGAAATACAGAGCATGGAATGAGAGTCTGTAACATAGACGATAAGTGTCCTGAACACAAAGATGGAGAAATACCAGTTTATGGAAGAGTTACACAGTAGGTAGAATGTATGTATGCAAGAGGTCGTGGCCGAATAGCAGAGTTGAGGTGTCACGTGTTGTGTGTGAAGTTAAGCATCGATGCTGCGACCGGTTACTTGGTACAGAAGATTCTGGCTGTTATTTTCGAGGTGGAAACAATCCACACAAACAGCGTTGAGAAGGAACCGCGGTTGCTGTTGGTAGCGTGTATTCTGGTGGTGGTGTTGGTGCTGGCGACGGGACTGTAGTAGACAGTAGATCGGTGGTGTTGACGTCATCGCTGGAAACTGGCTGGAGCTGTGTTCTGTGTGTGGTCTACGACTAGACCTGTGAGAGGTCTAAAGTCGAGACAAACTGGCGTAGATGAAGCAAGACAATTTATAGATAAAAAGGGGTCTCTAGAAACAGAAGAAAACACTCTCTCACGTGACCTTAACAGAAGGCCACGATTGGTTGATGTTCACCCTGGCGCGAAACAGAACTGGAGACAAATGCCGCGCAAATAAGAGCCAACCAGGGTGATGGACACAGTGGTCCAAGCGGGCCGAAGGCCAGATGTTAGCCACTACGTTATCATTCGTAAATAAATACTCGAGAGAGAGGTTTCACTACAGTAGTTACAATAGTAATATGTCCTTCTACAGAAATGAAATTTCAGTAAATTTTCTGTATCTTTGTGCAGCTGAAGATTGCTCTGCATTTTGCATTTAATGTAATGCTCACATTGCTTAAATAAATGGGGTCGCATGAAACGATCGTACTGCATTAACTTTGAATATCCTCGTTGCTTATTTTGATTTTTGATCACCTTATTTTTGAAATTGTTTGGATAATACCATACTAAATTCTGGTGCCTAGACTTAAGTACCATATTCACCTTGAATCTAAATTTATATATATATATATAGGCGCAGGGGTGGCTGTGTGGTAAGTAGCTTTCTTACCAACCACATAGTTCCAGGCTCAGTCCCACTGCGTGGCACCTTGGACAAGTGTCTTCTACTATAGCCTCGGGCCAACCAAAGCCTTGTGAGTGGATTTGGTAGACGGAAACTGAAAGAAGGCCGTAGTATATATATATATATATATATATATACATATATATATATACAAAATGGGACAAGAACGCAAAACATCCAGACAGTTAGGTGATACAAGAAAGAGACAACAAAACATCCAGATAGACGATACAAAGAAAACAAGGACGAGTCATTTGGAGTTTTCTTTTCTCGTCCCATTTTGTATTTAT
>NC_068983.1:134672061-134677450 GCF_001194135.2 Octopus bimaculoides | reverse complement strand
TATGAATTCCTAGCAATTCCTTTGCATTGTCTTCATGAAATTTCTGCTACAGTGGTTTGTCTCCTGACGCTGAGCTGGTGTTAGTTCGCAAAAAAGGGCTCACCATTTTGGATTCCTTTAATGTATCTGAAGACGAATGGATCTGGTGTGGATTCTAATCTTAGTAAATGAAACACCAATGCAGACTATCTTGGTATCGTTTATAAATTTCAATTCATCCTCTTCTACCACATGGGAAGATTTCCTTTTCCTTCTATTCGCCATGTTTGGACTTTAGCATAACTTCAATTTTATCACGAACTTGCTCCCGGGATCTGATGTTTCATTCGTTGACACAGAAACATCTCCACAGTATGCTTCATCATTCCTAGCTTATCAGCCCCAAAATAGCTCATACGTCAGATGTGATGTACGTTGACGGCAATCGTATGACAAAAAGTTTTTCTGTTATCTATTTCTATTTACGTATAATTATTTATAGACGATTTGATAATTATACATTATTATTCTGGCAGAGTTTATAGCGCGACGGACAAACTGCTTATAGGTATTTCTTCCTGGTCCTTACTTAGAGTTCAAATATCACTAAAGTTAATTCTAAGGCGGCGAGCTGGCAGAAGCGTTGCTGCGCTGGACAAAATGATGAGCGGTATTTCTTCTGGTTCTTTACATTCCGAGTTCAAATTCCAATGAGGTTGGCTTTGCCTTTCATCTTTTCGGAGTCAATGAAATAAGTGCAGTTAAGCACTAAGATCGCTATAATCGACTATCCCCTCTCCCACTGCTCTATGGACCTGTGGTATTTGTTACAGTTTCCGAGTAATGGAGACCTATTTAAACAAAATCAATTTACCGGCATTTCCTAACTTATCTGAGATTGCCACGGTCGAAATAATAATACTGACAAAAGAATGTCACTGGTAAACGCTATATGTCGTAATTATTAATGTGTGTGTGAGCATTTGACTGTTTAACTGTTAGCAGTGTGTTGTGTGTGTGTGTGTGTGTGCTTGTGCGCGCGTGCAAGCTGTGTTGAACGATTAAGATGTGCGTATATGGAATTACCGTGAGTTCGTAAAAGACGAGGACTTTTACTGGTGTGTTTGTGGAGTTGTTAGCTAACTCCTCCTACATAGTTTTATCGATTTTGATGAAACTTGACGCGTGATTAGAACTCATGTCTGGAAACCTCATGGCATACTCGGATTGTTTTTTTTTTTTAATCGATAATAGGACCCTTGGAATGGATCCTTATATATATATATATATATATATATATATATAAAATATATATTTTATTTTAAAAACCAAGGGAAATAGCCCATTCACCCCTGGAAGGGATCCTTACATATAGCCAAGGGAAATAGCCCATTTATTTTCCTAATTATTTGGTAAAAATGAAATTGAGTATGCTTATTTCTTAGTATTTGAACTGTTAGAGTTATTTTTGCAATTTATCCAGTACAATCCTTAAACAAGTAAATAGTATTTTCCTAAACAATAGATCTACTTATTTCTGTTAGTGACTTATTCACGAATATACCAACACTAGTGCCCCTGATGCTAATATTCTCTGGGAACGCACAAAAGCCCTTTTCAGAGTAATTTTCTTTGAATTGTTATTATCTCATAGCTGATTGATCTGATTATCCTGTTATTACGTAACATGCTTCACGATTTTAATATACATACCTTATTAGTATTTCCTCCTATGTTCTATATACTCTGGGAACGCATTAAAGCCCTTTTCAGAGCTACTTTATTTGAATTCTTACTATCAGGTAACTAATTTCATGTTATTACATAACTGACTTCACAATTTGGGAATTCATAACTTATTGGGAATTCCTAAAAACAAGATCCTGTTAAGACAGCTCTGTAAATGCTCAAAAACCGTTTTAAGGGCTTCATACTTTTATTGTTGTTATTGGAATAGCGAAACAATTATGAGAACGGAACCAAGGGATAAGCCCCACTTTCGCGGGAATTACTGGGTACGTCAGCTAGTTTTACATATAGTTTAACTAAAGCTATACGTGCGTGTGCAAGCGTGTTAATATCATAGCAGAACTGTTTGTTAACAGATGACGGGTTGTGGCGACGGCTGCGATGCAGCTGCTCTTGGTCCAAAGCCGACAACCATCTGTGGTCGCCGCTGATGTTTTCTCTTGAAAGGTTAAATGACTTCACTTTGTTGCCTACTTTTATAATAGAAGTTAGGAGAATGAGTTAGGGACTGTACGATCAAGTTATGTGACACTTTTCTGATTGGTCAATTTCGTATCAACAACAACAGATATAACCTTTTGTTGCAGCATACAAGAAAACATAAATATTAAAAATTCAAGCTGGCCGAAGTACAAGGTATAACTATGAAACACTAGATGCCTGAATCAGAATTGATAAAAAACAAACAGAAGATAAATAAACCAAATCAGCGACTACAGAACATGCGCGAATAAAATATGGAAATCTAATGCCATTGCAAAATATATCTAGTTTCTATCACAATGAAAGATTAAAGCCTTTTCCTCTTTGTTTCATGTATTTCCTTTTGGCTTTATCATTTTTGTTTTTCTTTTAGTGATAAGTATTTGAATAGAAACAAATAAACATTACCGAGATGTAAAAGAAGATAACTTCACGGTTGGTCAAGTTTGTAACCTTCAAACATATTAGTCCTTGAAAAAGATATAGACATCCGTGTGCAATGTTCTACCAAAGCAATGTAGGTGTTCTAACATCCTAATCATATTTAGTGACAATTATAATTTTCCTTTTTGGTAACACATAGCACACGGCTGTCTATATTAATATATCAATATATATATACATATACATATATATAACACACTTCCATACAGTTTCCGTCTACCTAATTTACTCACAATGCATTGGTTGACTCGGGGTCATAGTAGAAAACACTTGCCCAAGGTGTCACGCAGTGGGACTAAAGGCAAAACCACGTGATTGCCAAGCGAACTTCTTAACCACACACTCATGCTTGCGCCTACAAAACTGAACATTATTTTCCTTCCTCTCAATCTTTATATGATTGCGTGAGCGATCCATACTCTGGACCTTCTGCTCATCTCAAGGACTTGATTTTCAGACAAGCGGAAGAACAGAAGAATTTTGTGAGGTGTAGTTAGGTCGTATACCCTACTCTTTTACTTGTTTCAGTCATTTGACTGTGGCCATGCTGGTCCACCGCCTTTAGTCGAGCAAATCGACCCCCAGGACTTATTTTTGGAAGCCTAGTACTTATTCTATCGGTCTCTTTTGCCGAACCGCTTAGTTACGAGGACGTACACACACCAGCATCGGTTGTCAAGCGATGTTGGGGGGGGGGACAAACACAGACACACAAACATATACACACACATACATATATATATATATATATACACACATATAAACGACGGGCTTCTTTCAGTTTCTGTCTACCAAATCCACTCACAAGGCTTTGGTCGGCTCGAGGCTATAGTAGAAGACACATGCCCAAGGTGCCACGCAGTGGGACTGAACCCGGAACCATGTGGTTGGTAAGCAAGCAACTTACCACACAGCCACTCCTACGCCTAGATGAGATTTACTAACTTATTCGTTGACAAGTCTAGATTTCTATGAAAGAAGAATATCCTGCCATTCATAAAAACGCAATAAATATATTGCTGCAGTTTTTAACAACCTTTTTCTTATTTAACGAAAAGCAAGAACAAAGAGGGACATCATCCCCTTTTCGACTGAAAATTAAATCTGTATGTACTTATGAAGAGTTCGATTCCGAATTAAGTATTTGTGTACCAAGATCTAAGCACAGGTTTCTCAATACAGAATGAAATTTCCTTATCTAAATTAGCTTTAAAAATGACACTGCCTTAACCCAAATGACATACTGCTTTGAATTGTCAATAAAAGTTTATGCTGTTTTAATTGTTTTTGCTTTGTTTGTACGTGTTTTATAGATTACTAGTAGTAATACCTGTCGTTGATAGGGTAATTACTTTTGCTCTTTCTCTGAAGTCCCATTCAAAGTGCTATTATATATATAGACTTACTCCTCCTGTATGTGTGTATCTTATAAGAAAAAATGTAATAATTGAAGTAGAAAAAATATCAGTTTCATACATGAACTTCTGTTTGTTTATTATATGACAATAATAAGGGAGTTGTATGTGTTATTCTATATATCAATATAGTAATGGCAATTATATAATGCACAAGGCTTTGGTCGGCACGGAGCTGTAATGGAAGAGAATGGAAGAGAATTGCCCAACGTGCCGCACAGTGGGACTGAACCCAAGGCGACATGGTGGGGAAGTAAGCTTCTCAATCACACAGCCAAGCCTGTAAAGGAGAGATACATTTTGGATAATATACTCCTTGATACAATATGCATAACAAAAAGATGGGATGTTTACGGCGAGATTTTAATATTTACTCGAGCAACAACTAACAACGCTACATCATACAGGGTTATCTATTTCAATGAAATTGAGCAAATTTTTAAAAAACTGACAGAATTTTATGTTTATTACCAAAACAAATAGATTTATAAATCTTACGTTAAACTTTTATTGAAAATGCTCAACATGTCTGTATCCCTGCATACTTCAAATCTCTCCTTAGCGTTGTGAAACACATTTTGAAGCATTTCAGGAGTTAGCTCCTACACTGCTAACTGAATGTGTTCTTTAAGCTCAGCTAAACGATTGCTCCATCATAGGGATGGAGGTAAAGAAAATGATTGCTGCCAAATTGAGAAAAAAAAAAAGAAGAACTGTCGTGAATAAGAGGGGTCCAACAAGAATGAAAATAGAATTATAGACAAAATTCAAAATTTATTCATTTTTAACATGTAAGAACGACCGTGCGAACTCAAAAAGGAGAAATGGTGACGAATGGAAAAAACAGAGGACTCCTTTTATTTAAACGCGTCGCACGGTCGAACACACAAAATATATATCAATGATGATATACAAATAATGTTATGCTTCGATAACATTAGTGAATTCGTAAATACCAGTAATGAAGAGACGATAGAAGGCAACCGTATAAGATGAATAACAGGGATATTTATTGTGGTTTAGTAGAAAGTGGGTTATACATCTTTAGATTGTATACCTGACTTTCTACTATAAAATTAAAGAAATAGACGGAACGCTGAACTCCAGACTAAACAACTCAAACAACATTTATTTAGGTGATAAAACATACATATCTTTAGTTATACATCTTTAGAGGTGAGAATAACGAGCTGTCGAGTATAAGACCGAAAGATGTAGAGACAGCTTTAAACACACGTCCATGCTCAATCGCTGGCCAGCGAGAAAGAGAATGAATTGAGCGGGAAACGCTTGCTTGTTTAATTCTACGCATGCGTAAG
>NC_068983.1:134664695-134670303 GCF_001194135.2 Octopus bimaculoides | reverse complement strand
CAGGGCCTTGAGGTCAGACGTTTATCGCAGGCTGAAATCTCTTGTCTGTTTATTATCGTGGTGAAGCTAAGTCACCTAACAGAATCGAAGAGAGAGATGTGCCGCGGTGGTTTAGTTTGGTGTACATAGAAAGTCGTGTAGACGCTGGTGGAGATTGATGCTGGTTAGTAGTAATCGTAGAATCGTGTTGGTCATGACGATGATGGTGGTTAGTAGTCGTAGACTCGTGTTGCTGATGTGGCGACGGCGGTGGGTCGTGGTTGGACGAAACTGTAGAAGTGGTCGCTGGCTGATCGCTGCTGCTGCTGTCGTGTGGTACACGGCACAGATCTCAAAGAGAACTGAACTGAGACAAATTTGCTGGGTATGAGTTGGTCTATTTATAGCGAAATATCGGCTCCCGAAGGCTTCAGAAAAATACTCTATCACGTGACCTTATTAGGGGCCGTGATTGGTCAGTTTGCGTTCTGGCGGGAACGGTTCGAAGAAGTTGCCGCTTCAAATAATAATCAGTCACGTGATGACAAGGTTGGTGTTTTCCGCTACGCTCGCGCTTGTTTATATTTAAATGAGAAGAATGGCGATAGCAGTTTTGTATCTAATGGCGATAGGTAGCTTCACTACAAACACATATCAAACATGATATACATATATAAAAATGAGTTTTTAAAAAATGCATCCGATTTCACTCAAATCATCACTAATTCTGGGACACCCTGTATTTACTCGTCCTACTAAATGGAGGAAGAACACGGGGCGGGGGGACTAATGGCAGGTGGCGAGTGTAGCTTCCGGAAGTGGTCACGCGGTCAAACTCGAATGGCTGTGAGTCACAACAGTTAGCAGTTTATGTTTTTTGCATGAATATTTTGCATTATATAGTTCAGACATAGATGACATAGAAAGCAGACTTGCTGCCATGCCATGCTGCGTTGCGCAGGATTGGAAACGTGAAACATCAACAGGGCACTTCTGGAGAATGAATGAATGGGTTTGTTGTGCCTTTACCCAGCCGCACGCACATGGCCCCAGTGGTGCGTGGAATGGTAACATGAAGCATCAACAGGGCGCCAACAAAAATTTTAATGTTCTCATTTCCTCTGCCAAACTGGACAAAAAGGTTTTCATGAAATATTATACGCTACTTACAATGCATAAGTACTGTCAATATGTTATCGTCGGAAAATGGCCTAAAACAAAGATAAAACCCAATGCAGTATACTCAAATCTGATTAATCTGCATTTTTGGTGGCGGTCCATAGTCGGCGTCAGAAATTTTTTTTAGTTCACAGCAATTCGAGGAGTCTGATAAATGTATGTTGCAAATTTGGAGGAAAGCGACTGGTTACTCTTCAAGTTACGGGCCATAGCGCTGCGAAATTGCTTTAAAAATGCGGTTTATCTGTATTAGGCCAGAAGTTGAAAACGTTTTTGGCCTATGATACTCCATGGACCTGTAGTAACGTCGTGCGCATGCGTGGGATTCAACATACCAAGCTTTCCCGCTTTGATCTCTCTCTTTCTCGGTCGGCCGACCATGAGCATGGACGTGTCAAGCAGTGTCTCCAACATTCCAACTCTGGAGACAGTCTCTTTCTTGCTGGCCAGCGATTGAGCATGGACGTGTTTAGCTGTCTCTCACCATCTTTCGAACTTACGCTAGACAGCTCGCGGCACATCTACATACCAACGTCCGAACAACCATGCTCACACACACAGAAGCTGTAACAACAAACAAGAGCTAAAGATGTATATATTTACCACCTGAACAAATGTTGTTTAAGTTGATAGTCTGGAGTTCAGCGTTCCGTTATATTCTTAATTTTATATAGGAAAGTGGTGTACATCTAATGATGTATAACCAACTTTCCTATAGACCTTATGTACTGCATGTGTAAAATTTTATTAAAATCGGTTGGGTGGATCTCGAGTTTTAACGACGTGACAAACACACATATACACATCCTGTGTTTTATATATGTTGTTGGCACTCCGTCGCTTACGACGTCGAGGGTTCCAGTTGATCGGATCAACGGAACAGCCTGCTCGTGAAATTAACGTGCAAGTGGCTGAGCACTCCACAGACACGTGTACCCTTAACGTAGTTCTCGGGGATATTCAGCGTGACACAGTGTGACAAGGTTGACCCTTTGAATTACAGGCACAACAGAAACATGAAGTAAGAGTGAGAGAAAGCTGTGGTGGAAGCCTCATGGTGCTTTAGGTCTTTTTCGCTCAATAAACATTCACAACGCCCGGTCTGGGAATCGAAACCGCGAGTCCGCTACCCTAACCACTGGGCCATTTATATATATATATATATAGATAGATAGATAGAGAGAGAGAGAGAGAGAGAGAGAGAGAGAGAGAGAGATTGGTTATTCGTATTTTTTTTTATGTGCATGAATATAGATATGTTTTTTTGTTTGTTTTTTTCTTATGCGTTTAAAACCATCCTTATGTGTTCCATGAACATACAATTTCATTTCTGCTATTTATTATTATTCATTTATTTACCTCTTTCTCTCTTTCTGCAATAAACTTGAGAAATGCTTAAATTAGATTTTGCTTCAATCAATTATCAGAAAAATATGTTTGACGATCTCTATAACATTATGACAGAGGAACAAAAATATTGCTTTTAAATTTTGGCTCAAAGCCAGTAATTTCGAGGAAGGAGGTAAGTCGATTGCATCGACCCCCAACCCCCAGTGATCAACTGGTACTTACTTTATCGACCTCCAAAGGATGAAAAGCTGAGACGACCTCGACGGACAGAGAAATAAAATATTAAGAGATACAATTTTTCTGAACGGCCTCCTTGAGAAATGAAATTATTTTTTCGCGGTAGGTGTAGTTGTATTAATCGCGTGACATTGGGCTGTCTACGTACATTACAAACAAAAGCAAAACTCGCGAACATTTAACAGCAGATTAGGATATAGGGATCGACTTAATTGTGTTTGCTCGGCCATTAGTTATCTAAAAGATACAAGAACGCTGAATCTTGTTGAAGTTTTGTCCTTGATTAGCTTCGCGAGAACACCAAATAATGTTGTCTTTGAATGCCATAAGAGCTCTGGTTGATTTTTAGCACTAATCTGTTTAACTAAAGAAAAGGATGCGAACCTCAGGGACACTTGAGATGATGCTCTTACTGGATGCGTGATCTGCAAACTGATTGGTTGATAAATAGCGTGTTCATGTGAAGATTGCATGCCACAAACTGTGGATCACTCATGATAGTGAACTTCTAATTTAGCGAAAGGACTTCAAATCCTAAGGCTCGCTACAATTTCAAAGATTTCTCATGAGTATAAACGTGTAGGAAACCGCTGGCTAAGACCGTATCCGCAGAAGGCTGCTCAAGTGATTGGCATGAAGTTGCTCGCAAACACACTCTATTTTTTCTGGCATAATATAACAATTTTGTTGTGTTCATTGTGTTCTATGTATTTGCTTTTCCGGTTGCAATTAACGCATTTCTTATTCCAGGAAGCTGAAGATTGGTCAAAATCACAAATAGTGTGGCCATTTTCAAAATTCCAAGTAAATGATTGCATACGTGATCATAGATTACTCTAGAGTGTGATACACCGCGCGCGCACGCACATACGCATACACGCACACAGACACACACACACACACAGTTATATTTTAGAGATTTGTTGTTTTAGCAAAAAAAAAAAAATCCATTTTCGCTAATTCCAGTAGCTCTTCGGAAACTAAATCATTTTGAACTTGCAAGCGAAGCCAAACATGGCTATTATAGTAAAGCTGGAAATCGGTTTGAAACGAAGGGGATAAAATGGAAGAAGAAGAATAATGACGAGTCCCAATTCACACATGTATCAATGGGTGACATAAACATGGCTGACTCATGTAGAAATATTTTCATAGAACTTGTAGAATTGGATATCATAATAGGATGTACTTGTAAGTCACCAAAAAGTGAAATATTATATATTCCAGCAAAATTAAACCTCGTACGAAATCAAATTACAAACATTGGAAAGTAATGCAAACATAACGAAACAAGCAGAATAAATTATTCATATGAAATCTTCAAAACATAATGAACAATATATATTTTTTTTTTTGCTACACAAATTTTATTGCCCAAGTATCCGCAATGAATCATCAATTGATAATACATTTACAAATTCATCGAGTTTATATTTATTTATTTATTTATTTATGTGTTTCAGCCAAGTGGCTGCGGTCATGCTGGTGTATATATATTTTAGGTCAAACACCTGTTTTTGCTTTACTGAGTGAAAGACATGAGAAGATCAATAGTAAATGCGGATATAGGATAATAAATGAAACTAAAACTACAAGACTGTATTGAGATCAAGGACATGAAAAAAACAAAACCCACAAATAATAAAATTGCAATGTAAGTGGAGTTGTTTCATGTTCATGGCCGAAACAGCTACAGTAATATAGTTAACGTACAATTCATCGTCGTAAAATAGTGAAATTTAGCTGACGTGTATGGAGTGAAAGCCTAAAGGCAGGAACATAGACACAAGACGTGTTGACGGTCGGCAGTCAGGTCAAGAAAGAAAGATCATGGCTGGCTGGACACCGGTCACGTGGAAAGAGGAAAAATGGGTTGGGGACAGCGAGATTGAAGGATTAGAAAAAAAATCAGTGACAAAGGGATAGATGCAGGGAAGATAAACGAGTGGGAAATAGTGGAAGTTAAAGAAAGAGGGCGAAGAAATGTGAGAGACACAGTAAGTATTAGTTATAAGTGAAATGAAATATAAATTAAGTTACTGGATTACTCTTTGGGAATTAAATATATCAGGAGGTTCTTGTCAAAAACTCCATACTATATGAACATAACTATAAACAAACAATAATGAAACATACGCACCAAGTCAGAAAAGCATACGTTGGGTTATCTAGACTATGAAAACTGGCTTTACAAAGAAGCTGAAGATTAACTGGGATAGTCTGATAGTCAAATGATATCAACATGAATATGAAAAGTGGACGATAGGAAACAGGCGTTGATAAGTCAGTACATCTTGTAACAGGATGAGAGACTCTCGCACTGGATAGGTGCTGCTCACGTCTTTCACATTAAATATTAATTGAAGAAGGAGTCAACATTTTTCGTTAACTTCAACAGTATAAACATTTATTCTTTGATTCGCAATATAAAACATTTCCTTCCTCTGGGCGAATCGGCAATCTAGGAGCTTACCCGCAGTAGTCTAGTGGAGTGAGTCAATCCTGCCCGTTCATGCATAGCGGGGGTGCGCCACGAGGTAGCAGCTCGAGAGAGCTACTGGAGACATGTCTGTATCGTTCAGCTACTAGCGTCAAAAAAAGAGGTACAAGAGAATTTCGCTGCTGCTAGTTTTCTGCGCATGCGCATGAGGGAACTTCCGGCAAGCCTTCCTAAAGATTCCAACCCTGCGCATGCGTGCTGGAGATTTCCAAAATGGCGTCACAACAATCTAAAGAAATGACACGCCTTCTGCAAGCACGGGAAAGGTTTTGATAATTTCTGGGAATACGAACTAGAATAGTCGTTGATCGCTAACATTCGCATTTATGACTTAGCGTGGGCCGTTTCATACATATACTTATA
>NC_068983.1:134660379-134663769 GCF_001194135.2 Octopus bimaculoides | reverse complement strand
TGTGGTATAGAACAGATAAAAAATTTTGTATTCGAAGTTATTTTATGTAAAAAAGAATTGTCGTATTTCGGTAATTTCAACCAATCACTGACGTCTATTGAGGTGAAAACAATTAATGCCGTAACGGTGTCATGAGATCTTTTCCCTTGAATAAAATTAGTCCTGTTGTTTGTCAACAACAACTACCCATGTTACTCTTATTTATGACATCGTTCGTGCGTTTGTACTGGTTTTAGCTTAGGGTTTTAGGGTTCGGGTGTTAGAGTTAGGGTTAGTTTTAGGATTACGGTTAGGGTTATGATTATTTTTGCCATAACCTCACTCATAACGTAAACTTCAGTTTTCGGCGATCTTTCGGTACGAGTTCCTAAATATCAGCCTTTTCCGTAAAAAGTGTCTTCGGCGATCTTTACCAAAGATCGGCGTTTTCCGTAACACCCGCACGATCTTAACTACGGTGTTAGGGTTTGGGTTTTAGTGTCAGGGTTATGGTTTTAGGGTTAGGGTTACGGTTACGGTTAGGGACGAAATTCCCTAACGTAAACCCTAAAACCCAAACCCTAACCGTAAGCCTAACCCTAACCCTAACTCTAAACCCTTCAAAATAAATCGCGCTCTCTGTATGTCTTTCGCTGTTACGACGTCGTTTCCCTGTTTCTCTCGAACACTTTTTACGGAAAAGGCCGATCTTTGGTAAAGATCGCCGAAGACACTTTTTACGGAAAAGGCCGATAATTAGGAACTCGTACCGAAAGATCGCCCTGTTCTCTTCTTCCACTGTACTAGAACGGTGAGAAATGTTCAAGAATGAATTTAATGCCAGTTATAGTGTATGGAATTACTAAGCAGCGAATAGCAACAAATTCCCTTCATTTAAAATCGCTGGACTTTCCTGCTATAGGGAAAGTCAAAAACCTGATACCGACCTTCTGAAAATATCAGATTTATGCTTACGAAGAAAAAAAAAAGGAAATTAAGAAAGAAAGAAGAAGCAAGTTCTTTAGTGTACCGCAATAAATAATCAATAAACAAATATCGATAGCATGGCCAAAAGAATTGAAACTTTAAAGCTCACTTGGTGTACAGCAGCAGAAGTCTGCAGTATTGTATCTTCATACAGAGTCAGATGAAAGGATTAAACTTCAATAATAATAAGAAAACAATGAATATCAATTCTCATTGGGTTTTAACTCAACGAGGATTTTTGTAAGTGTGCCGTTGACTAGTAAAATACTAATGCAATCAGCTACAGCAATACTGATCGAGCCTGTACTGTACGACTTCGGTGAGTTAAATGGTGAGACTATAACCAGCAGGATAGAACCAGGACTGGATTAAAGATCCATGGAGGCCCTAGGCACTTAAAAGATTTTGGTGCCCCAATATATATGTAACTCAAAATATAAACAATAATAAGGATCTTTCTGATTTGACGGGCAACGCTTTTCATTTATGTTTTATGTAGTGTTTTTGGTACCGAAACATTTTCAAACTTCGTATACTTGTATATTTTGTGTTATAGAACAGATAAAAATTTTGTATTCGAAGTTATTTCATGTAAAAAATTGTCGTATTTCGGTAATTTCAACCAATCACTGACGTCTATTGAGGTGAAAACAATTACGCCGTGGAATGTAAACAACATGTTCTAACGGTGTCATGGGATCTTTTCCCTTGAATAAAATTAGTGCCGTAGTTTGTCAACAACAACTATCCGTGGTACTGTTATTTATGACATCGTTCGTGCGTTTGTACTGGTTTTAGCTTTAGGGTTTTAGGGTTAGGGTTCGGGTTTTAGAGTTAGGGTTAGTTTTAGGGTTACGGTTAGGGTTATGATTATTTTTGCCATAACCTCACTCATAACCCTAACCCTAATCCTATAACTTATAACCATAACCATAACCCTAACCCCAACCCTAACCCTAAAACCCTAACCCTAACTCTAAAACCCGAACCCTAACCCTAAAACTCTTACTAGGGAATAATGATATAATTAAATAGGGAATAACACTCTTGACACCGGCAAAAATTATTGTTTACAAAAGCAGGAGTAACTGTATTCAGCTGAATAGACGTCAGTGATTGGTTGAAATTACAGAAATACGACAACTTTAACATGAAATAACTTGCGATGTACAATTTTTTGTTAAGAAAGCTAAGAGAAAAATATGTTTTATATGACACATTCTACCAGTATCCCAAGTTTGAAAGTGTTTCGTTAAGAAAACAAATGGTGCCCGTCAAATCAGAAAGATCCAATAATAAACCAATAAATTTTCGTTTTTCAAAATGAAACAAAATTAACAGTAAAATGGAAAATTATGTTTATTTTTGTATACTTCCACATTATATTTGAAAAGTTCTCTCGTACTTTTTTTTAATTGCAAAGTCTTTGATCAGATCCTCAATATGACACCATGAGCACATCGGGTCATATAAACCACTTCGAATATTATTTTAGCAAATTTAAAATGATGTGTGTTTTATGTGCCGTAAACCATTTACCATTTCTGTGGTGTCCCCATCTTCCCTTAATACCCTAAGCACGCGCTTATTTTGCTTAATGGTTAATCCAGCGCTGCTTAGAACTTAGGCGGTCAACAGTAAATACTTTGTGGTAAATTATGACCTTGAAACGTCAACTAATATCCAATTTGAAGCGTGATGATGTTAGAGTCTTCGTTATGTAACTCATTTATACGACTACTAGCTGAGTATCCCGTCGTTGCTGGACATTTTCACATTAGACTGCCTTTGCGGGCTTTCGGAATGGCACACCCATATGTTGGATTTTCTCCATTTTGACGGGGATTTAAAAATTTTTTGCCCACCACATCTTTACAAACGATAGGGGTGAGGAGGACTTCTTATGAAAATTTTTTTGAAAATTTATGAATCCCCCTTCCGGATCATTTTGGCCAATTTTTTCTTTTTCTTTTTTTTTTTTCACTACGCACTTAAAAACGACGGAAGAAGCCTTCAAGATTAAAAAAAAAAGAGCGAAAACTCTTTGAAAATTGGCAATCATCAGTACAATCCCCACTTCCTTTATTTTCAAACAGAAAATGAAACATAATTTAAAAGCAATCGTGAAATCTTTTTTTAATTTCTTCATTAACCCCGCCCCTCCATAAACCCTAAAATTTCGAAATTATTTTTAATCATAGTTTTAAGATACGGATAGTCCGATTTTGCGATCTGTTTCTGTTTGTAATTTCAAAATAATTTTCAGACGAAAAGGTGTGTGACTTAAGGGAGATTTAGTTGTTGTTTTTAGCACATTCCACGACCACCTGCTACCTTCCTCGTGTCTTTGTCACTCTGACATGTATTGACATTTTTCAGTATTTTTCTCCTCATAAATACATTTCATAGAATGATGATGCAGTA
>NC_068983.1:134659931-134660369 GCF_001194135.2 Octopus bimaculoides | reverse complement strand
TTTAACCCCCACCCCGCATGAAGTGAGTCCGTGTGTGTGTGTGTGTAAGAATTTACTAACAGAAAAGTATGCTATTAAAATAATCTTATATTCTTTTATTTGTTTCAGTCATTTGACTGCGGCCATGCTGGAGCACCGCCTTTAGTCGAACTAATGAACCCCACCCCCAGGAGGTATGTTTTGTAAGCCTAGTACTTATTCTATCATTCTCTTTTGCCGAACTGGTCAGTTACGGGGACGTAAACACACCAACATCGGTTGTCAAGCGATGGTGGGGAAACAAACACAGACACACAAACATATATATTCCATGGGCTTCTTTGAGTTTCCGTCTACCAAATTCACTCACAAGACTTTAATCGGACCGAAGCTATAATAGAAGACACTTGCCCAGTGGGTCTGAACCCGGAATCATGTGGTTGGGAAGCAAGCGTCTTA
>NC_068983.1:134656975-134659301 GCF_001194135.2 Octopus bimaculoides | reverse complement strand
TTTATAGAGAGTGAGAAGAAATGTGGTAAAAATGTATAGAGAGGTGGAAAGTTTACCATGAGAAAAACGAAAACTGAAAGAGATAGACAACTAGAGATCTTTTCTGTTGCGGTCACAGATTTGGAAATTTTAAAATGAAGTGAAAGTTTTAAAATTTGGTATATTGGTATACTTTTTCTCGCTGAATCTGAGTTTGTGATACATTTATTTATTTTTTTTTTTTTTTAATTAGAAAAAGTTACAGAGATCCGATAGAATAAGTACCAAACTGAAAATAATGTGGGTCGATTCGTTCAACTAAACCCTTCAAAGTGGTGCCCCAGCATGGCCGCAGTCCAATGATTGAAAACAGTAAAAGACAAAAGGAGTGGGTATTCAGTTAGAAGGAAACCCACATCTTTTGTCTGACACTTTTGTACAACTCCCTATAAATGTGCTGAAGGGGCACATTATGAAGAAATTGGTCTTTAAAGGCTTTTCCTATCAGTCGCAAAAGACACTAAAATATACACTATACTTCCATATCTCTTCAATTTACACTTTTCAGCATAATTTATAACCATACAAGTGTGAAAAATACACAACAACTTAGGTCGTCATGCCTCGTTATTCTTCTCCTCCTTTCTTGTCTGACTAACCGTAGATCAGCTGTGACTAAGTGGGCCTATGGTTAAAACGTTTCAGCTATGACCATCCTGTCTTTTATCCCGGGTATTGAGGATATAAAACTGCTACACTATCCAGTCTATATGAATCCTTCACTTTTCACAACGGTTGAATGTAATTTTTAGGAGGATTTGGCTACTATTTCTAAACAGGTCGATAGGGCACGTGAGAATCTTTTTATATATATATAAATTTATAATTCCAATCATTACTTAATATACACGAGGACAATGAGGTGAATAACTAGCCAGGCAGCTGGAATAGCTAGCAAGCTAACTAGCTAGCAAGCTAACTAGCTAGCGAGTTAGACAGACAGACAGACAGACAGACAGATAACCCTATAACGGGATAACCTTGTTGCAGAGTTGTCTCCTCTTCCTTAGAAAGCCATGGCTGCTGTGCGGGCCAGCGGCAGACGTAGCATCAATAAAAATGCACTCGCGAAAGAAGAAAAAGAACATTTTCGGGCTATTAACGAACAGCCTGTCGATGATATAACATTGGAATTTTTTTACCAGCCTCACACGATTAGTTTGTTGACATTGTGCATCATCGGTCTACTTTACGTGGCTTTCATGAGGTGAGTCTAATATCTTTATAAGCCGGTCCTTTAAACTACATCTTTTCTAACATGGAATTCTATGAACGATTTTTTTCCCCCCTTTTCCTTTTGTCAAACTCCCTTTGTTAACTCAAAGTTAAGCCAAAATTTGCCTGATAATTAACTACCGTAATATAAAAAATATTCCTTTCGTTATCAATTTCACATCTTAGTGGACATACTTCGATTTATATTTACATGTTTTCATTTTCTTAAATGTTTTATTCCTCTACGGAAAAGAATCCCGTGCAAGTCTCACTGCCCCCCCCCCTTTTTTAAATTTTTTATCGTAGCCATACTATATTTTAAAAGTCATCTCATCATATGATGAAGTTCTGCTGTTTCGCTAAATTACAACAGCTCATTCACGTGTAAAACGGCAAAATATACACTTTACTATAATACATGACGCCATCAGTCACCCCATTATATCTTGTGCATTCATTCTGTCGCACGCGCGCGTACAAGCACTTGTCATCTAATTCCGTCGCTTTAATTTACCTTTCCTGTATAACTTAACATCATGTCTCGGTAAATTAAAATTTAATTCAGCTCGTAGATAGTGTGTGGAGGGGTTACTTACGTTTTCTATATTGCTGTTGTTTGTAACCCTACTTTCAGCATTGATTTCCCGTGTGTAATGTATACTTTCACAATCACTCTATTATTATTTATCGAACCACGTGAATGCAACATAGATAATTAGTAAAAACCGATACGTTGATTCATGTTTTAAGTCACACATTGTCTGTCCACTTTAACGGAAACGTAACTGCATAATTAATAGTCTTATGACCAGAGTGTATAAGCACCCCAATCATTCCGTTTTTACGTTACCTCTGCCTATATATATATAATATATATATATATATATATAGGCACTAGCTAGTCTTGAGTGGTCGATCCTAACCCTATCCCTTACCCGCGTGTGCAAATGAATACGTGTTTAGGGTTAGGGTTAGGATCGACCACTCAAGACTAGCTAGCGCGGACGCGCGACTGCGCGTTCGGGTCCGCGCTGCTTTAGTAGTACCATATATATATATATATATATATATA
>NC_068983.1:134649264-134656162 GCF_001194135.2 Octopus bimaculoides | reverse complement strand
GCTTTTATTCTCACGTGTTCACTTAAATAAAACCACTTCAAAATTCGTGTTTAATGTAAATTTTTACTTTTTTGTTTTCATTGTACTATATTTATATTTTTCATCATACATGAAATCAGATTTTGGGATAGAAAAATTAAAATATATATTATATATTCATTCAAATTACTTGTATAATTTAATTTCTTTATCAAGCTGGGAAACGCGGAGTACTTGCTATACATATTCTTACGAGTTTGTACTTTTAAATCTAACAATGTCGAGATACAAAAAAAAAAATACGTACTTTAACTACGATAGAACATACAATATATATAACCTCTAAGATTCCTCATGGTGCCCCTTCGACCTTAACGTAGTTTCAAGGGCTCTTTAACACCACACACATTTATGTAATTGATATGTACGAAGTTTCAAACCTTTCTAGAGAAAAATTTTGTATTAAGTATATAAATAATGAATGCATATATTGACCCTCCTCCCTGATGTCAGTGTCATGTTTGGTATTCTTAACAGCTTGTGTACTATATTAGAGAGCATTAATTGCAAATTGAAGTCATCTAGTTGATTAATTATTGATTAGATTTAGGGTCTCTAAAATACTGTACGGCAATTTAAATCAAGCCCATATTCTATCGTTGTCAACTAGTCACTTTTCTATAAAACAGTCGTTTCTAACGTTGATATTTGACCTCAAATCTTCAGAACTAGCTATTTGTGATGCTTATGCCTTTCTCGACCGCATAAGCAGCATATGTAGAGGGAATAGTTTCTAGATTATTAGAGAGCAGATTTCAGGTACTTTCCTAATTGTTGCACTTGGTTATATTCTGTGGTCATCTGTAAAATATAGCCATTTTTTAATAGCGTTATTCTGTAAAATTAAAATTAATAATATCGGTGAAATCTGTATTTCCATAGACATTCTGTGATTTTAAATTCAATTTCGAAAAATCAAAACTGAAAATAAACGGCGGGAAAGTTGGGTTGTGATTATCCGGATGGTGTTTTTTTTTCGAAACCTACATTTAGACCTAATTTTATTTCTATTAATATGTAACGTGTTCTATATAAACATCGCTATCTGGTTCGGCATCGAGATTTAATTTTTTTTATTCTTTAGTAGGAAGTGATACAGAGAGTAGATAACCGAGTGATACTTAGAAGATAATTGAATTCTAATTAATGATAATGATGAACTGTTAGGGCAAAGAAGAAAAAAACTGGTTTGGTAGATATGGAATGTTGTATGCAATTTCATTGTATCCGCGGAATTTGCAAGTAATTAAGATGCAATTATAATTTCGAAAGCCCTGTTAAAAGTATCAGGTGGTGACAATCTGGCCAACACCACTAATGAACTAACTCTTAATTCATGATGTTTAACAGCTGTAGTTATCTGGACGTTAAAATAAGAAAATAAACTGAAACCATAATTGTGTTAAAATTATTCAAATAATTGCCGTAGGCCCAGAGTATAAAGTGATATAGCCAAGTAGAAATAGGTTTTGGATTTTTAATACATCTATTACTTGACATAAAACTCTTCCCCTCCTATGCTTTATCATGAAACATGTTTGGTGCAGTCGGATTAGGGCAGAGCACTTTCAACCAATGTTTCCCCAAAGCTGTACCTTCAGTGTGTACTGTTTAAACAAATTTTATAACTTGTGCACAAGGGAAAAAAATGTGTGCTCACAAAGTTTTCAAGACAGAATCAATTTTTAAAAAAATTAAAGATCGTTACTCATCTTGATATGCCCATGCCTTGCTAAGAAATACAAAATTTGCACCAAGTGAACTTCTGCGCACATCTACAGCAAATAATTAAAAGAGAACATTGCACTTTAAACATTTTAGCATTTTAGAAAAGAATACAAAAGAAATTGCACATTTCTCAGTTATCTATACAAAATAACTGGAATTTCTCCAGGGGATATACTAGTTTTGAATATTCAATTATATATTAAAACACTTAAATCAGCTGTATTTATTACATAACAGCCAAAATGCCCGCACATCGCATTCTGCAATTTGTTTTTGTTTTTTTTTAAGAGACTGGTTATAGATAAACTGTTCAAAGAAAAAGAGATGGAGTGGTCATGACTAGAATATTTTTGATCATGATTTATTGATCAGTGTTGACTTGGGGTGAAAAATTTATTTATACAGTACAGTGAACTGGGCCAGAAATGAAATATCGTGATGTATGCAGTAGAACACAAAATCCTTTTGGTTTGTTATTCACCACTTCCTCAACTTCACAGATTATGAGGGTTATAGTTAAAAGTATTTGTTGTTTATAATACTGGGTTAATTCTTTCATGCAGATTGTTTGATGGATGGTCTCTAGCAGATTGGGTAGTTCTAAATTGGTGGTTGTTATACCCACCACCCTTATTATTCTTTCCCTTCTTTTGGCCTCTGGGGGAGTTGCTTTCTGGGGTTTAGACAGTCATACAAATCCCAGTACTGATTTCAGTCTGCTATTTATTTTATCAATTTATATTTGTCAAACTAAATTATTGGCATAAAGAGGCACAACTGTCACATATGTATATGATAATGAGCTTCCTTACAGTTTCTCAATACCAGTTTTCAGTCACAAGTTATTTGTCAAGCCAAGGCTACTGTAGAAGACATTTAAGGTACTGTACAGTGGGATTAAATGCAGAACTATGTGGTTACATTGCAGACATCTTTACAAGAAACTTATGAGGTTTATTATTTGTTTAGAAACCAAATCAGTCCTTCCTTGCTCTTCTGCCTCAACCATCTTTTTTTTACTGTCCTTTCATGGACCAGACAGGTTTTACCTTTTCAGAACTTATATTTGGCATAATTCCTTCACACACCTTTGTTATGTATTTAATCTCAAACAACTGAAATAGATAAAGCAAAACTTCTGATGTGCATACTTTGTTTGATTTTTCATAATCAGGAGATCCCATTAGTGATAACCCTGTTGACATATATTTTGTTTCTCAAGGACAAACATGACATGATTTCAACCAAGAATTAAGATGTGCACACACACACACACACACACATACGTTAAACTGGTACTTTTATACACTTGACGTGTCAGATCTTAGACACCTAAAAATACCTCTTATTCTTGGCAGAAATGTAGTTTTCTGTGTTGTTCTTGGCAGGATTTTTTTTTTTTTTTTTTTTTTTTTGGCATGTCTCGTGTTTTAGTTCACTATCAGACATCTTAATGTACCAATCAATTTGTAACCAAAGCTGGACTTGGAAAAGTTGAAATTAATGCCGGTAATATAATTGATGTGTAGTGTGTTGGCTAACCACTTGTGAATTGAGATCTCGCACAGGTATTTGTTTTTGTGGATAGGACAGTAATTATATTTAATAGATTGTAGCATAATTTCAGCAGTTTTACATTTGGCTTATTTTAGAAACAAATTACTCAAGTGTGAAGTAAAGATTTTCACCAAAAAATATGTAGGTTTGATTGAAATAATACTGTAAGATCTCCTAGAGAAGTGTGCTGTTTCACATCAATATTTCAGTGTTTTACACCCCCACCCAGTCTTAATGATCTAGCCACTCTTCACAGAAGTTATTTTTAACAATTAAGAGCTACTTCTCATTCTTTATCATTTACATCTTATATAATGGAATAGCCAAAACTAGCATACCCTGCAGAAATTCCACTGTTATTTTGAAAACTGTAAAATGCTGGTACTTTTTAGATGACCAAGAGATATTTGATTTTTTTTTCTGAAGATAGTGTAAAGCCTAATAGGTAGCAGTAAAAGTGGTAAAAGAGAACTTCTTTGAAATCTCTATTCTTTTTATACAGTTATCACCTCTTCAAACTTGGGGGTTGTTATCTAATTATTATCTTTATCTCTTTTCAAGAAGTAAATAATTTTAAGTATAGAAAGAAATTGAAAACCACATCTATACTATTTTGCTATGGTACATTTACATTTGTAAAACTTTTTAGCAAATCTGAATACATTGTACTACCTTCTTATTTTCATATCACAGAAAATTACATGTACCTGAACTTGAATGAAGTAATTATCCCAGTGAATGAAGTAATTTAACATCTGCTCCATTGAACTGTGAACTCTAAAAAAATATATATCAGAAATATATGGGTCAGGTATAGATAAGTACTGGAGTTGGTATGATCAACTAAATTCATAAAGGTAGTGATTAAGCTTGGCTGCAGTCCAATGACTAAAAGCAGTAAATAAATAAAGTGATATGTATGTGTGTATATTCTTTTTCTCTTTAATTTAATTTTGACCAGCCACCTGCTTGGTAGTAAAGTTGTGAAGAAAAGCATCTTTTGCTCATCACCCTTTAAATCTTAAATAGGTCTTGCAGATTTTTATTGTCCCAGATATTGTGATCATTTGTAACATGTGAATTAAGGAGTTGCATTTTCTCCCCAGCAACTGAAGTTCAATCACGCTTTGCTCCAGGTGGGTTGGTATATATCTTATTGCTCCAACAATAATAGTTATGAAGCTGACGTGTATGTATGGTACTGGATTTGCAAACACCTTACCAATGGTCCATAGAGGTCTCCTTTCTCTTGTATTTTTCTGACCACATTGGTGTCTAGAGGGCAGATGATTTCTACAACAGCATATTTTTTCTCTTTCTCTCACAGCAATAATGTGGTTGATGTCATATGTATGTAATGTATGCATGCAGTTCGCTGTTCCTAAAAAGAATTATTTCTCTTTCTTGATAATTCTAAATTCTTATCATGTTCTATTATACTTGATTATATATTTAATTGAAAATATTTCTTTGCTAGTCAATTGTCTCATGAAGAATATAAAAGTTGTGTCTATAGAAGATTATAGCTTTGATTTTATTTTCATGTAGATATATTAGATTAAGACTTCAATTTCATTTCATAGTTATAGTATTGAATACATAAGCTGCATCAGAATAATATTATAGATGAAGGTAGGCAATATTATTACTCATTCTTATCTTCATTCATTGTGAAATCTTATCTGGGTGGTGTGGCTTATCTACTTGGTTCCCATCTAGCAAATCCACTCACAAAACCTTGCTCAACTTGGGGTTAAAGTAGAAGACAATTGCCTAAGGTGTTGTGCAGTGGGACTGAACCCAAAATTGAATGGTTGAGAAGCAAGCTTCTTAATCACTTAGTCTGTGCATAGCAATGTCTGTGCCTATTTTAAAAAAAATTTTGACTAATAAAATATGTTATCAGGTTCAATCACTGAGTCCCCAACAGGTTGCAGATATGTTGTCTTCTGTTTCATCTACTTCAATAGTTTCTTTTTCTTTAAATTAACAATTTATGTCACCAACCTATACAAAAAACAACTTGCTCCTTTCTTCATAGAGCTGCACACATGGAATTTTTGTCTTTCCTTGCTTGTCTGTCACCCACTACATCCTAACCTTTAGAAGATCAAACTGAATATCAGCTGCATCATGAACCAACAAGACCCATTATGTGGTTGATCGATTTTTAAGAAATAGCAGACAAATATCTGTCAGTATATGTGCTCTACTGTCTTAAGAAACAGCAAGAAGATTGAATAATGTAGTCCATAACATGCAAAATGAGTGAATGGTCATGGCTGATGTGTGGCTCAACAATAACTTGTTGCTAATTTTGAATATTCTGCAGAGCTATAGGCACTTCCTTTCTTCCCAGTCTAAGTAACAGTAAAAAGAAAGTCATTTATTGTGTTTTTGCTTCGTAGTGGAAGTCTCTTTTCATAATGACTTCTTTCAACTCACTATGTTGGTATAATGAAATTGACCAGTTAATATTCACTAGTGGTGAAGATGAGGTGTAGTTGTGAAAGGGCTGAGTGAACATGATATCCAGTTGTGAGCTGAAATGTACAGCAGACTTCATTGTTTTGACATAGTGTACTTAATTAAGCACTATTCCAGTCACTTAGTGGTCATACAACTAGGTTTCAGATTTGTTATCTGAGGTAAAGTAACATCCTATCCAGAATCATTTTGTCTCAGTCTTTTAATTCATATGAAATTAATTGAGTGATAATCCTTAAAAGTTTGAAGATTAGAAGATACATTTATTTACTAGTTGAAGATGTGCTGGAATGCTAAATAAACCAAACCAAAGGATGGCTTATTTAGCATTCAGAGGCCTGATTGAATAGACTTGTAAAAGGTTACCCAAAGGAGATACAGTTGTCAAGTGAGAGCAGTAGGAAGTTTAGATAATTAATGAGTTTTTTTTAATTTAAAATACAAAGTTAGTCTGAATCTTTACATTAGAGACACAACAAGCACTCACCCAGCCACTTTGAAACTGGGATTAAATCCAATACAGCTGATTGGGATCTATTTTAAAACGGGGGCGCCAGTTTTCATTTATGTTTTATGTAGTGTTTTTGGTACGGAAAGACTTTCAAACTTCGTATACTTATCTATTTTGTGTTATACAACAGAAAAAAAATTTTGTATTCGAATTTATTTCATGTAAAAAATTGTCTTATTTCGATAATTTCTACTAATCACTGACGTCTATTCAGTTGAAAACATTTAGTGCTGTAACGGTGTATATTGTATTAATACCCTAACCCTAACTAGACTGTTAACCGTAACCGTAACCCTAAAACTAACCCTAACTCTAGAATCAGAACTCTAAAATTGTTACACACATAGATACGCACAGCGTAATTTATTATATAAACAATATATGCGTATAAATTACGATTAAACCGGATGAAATATGTCACAGGGAATAACATTTTTATGACCGCCCAGCAGTAACTCTATTGAGCTGAATAGACGTCAGTGATTGGTTGAAATTACAGAAATACGACAACTTTAACATGGAATAACTTGGGAATTCCTTTTTTTTGTTAAGAAGACTAAGAGTAAAAGATGTTTT
>NC_068983.1:134640549-134648948 GCF_001194135.2 Octopus bimaculoides | reverse complement strand
CAGTCATTAGACTGTGACCATGATGGAGCACTGCCTCATAGAAATTTAGTTGAGCGAATCAACCCCAGTACCTATTTTCAAGCCTAGTACTTATTCTAGCAGTCCCTTTAGCTGAACCATTAAGTTACAAGGACATAAACACACCAACACTGGTTTTGTCAAGCAGTGGGGGGGGGGGTGCAAATACACACACACACACAACAGGCTTATTTCAGTTTCCGTATACCAATCCACTCACAAGGCTTTGGTCAACCTAAGGATATAGTAGAAAACACTTGCCCTAGGTGCCACGCAGTGGGACTGAACCCAGAGCCATGTGGTAGGGAAGCAAACTTCTTGCAACACAGCCATGCATATATAATATATTGGAGAGACAGACAGACAGGGTGGGGGTAAGAAACCAGTTATTTCTAGGACACGATATGTAGTAGTCCTCAAATTTTTTTCAGTAAGTTGGTAGATGAAGAAAGAATGTGATATTTAGTGAACATTTTGGGAATTTTTCTTTCCAGATTATTGCTGTTCTATGAGAGAAGGATTGGGTGAAGTGTTTGGTGTATGATCTGAGAGATAAGATGATGGGAAGAGGAGCAAGACTGTTTCAAGTAGGCCTGAGTGGGGAGGGATTTGCAGCTTACTAGCCCAAAGGAAACAACATATCCTTGTGCTGGTAAGTAAACAGCAATAATGTTATTTAGCAGACAGTAAGAGGTTATTTAATAGCAGTCAGAAAACTAAGAGTTTATATCTGTGGACAAAATCTGTAACTATCCTCTATTCCACTTAGCAAAAGAGAGAGAGAGATATGGTATTAGTGGTAGAGTGCTATACTAACCAGAAATTAATATGTAGTTTGTTTGTAATGAGATCAAATTTTTCTCATGCATATAGGAAATAGTTTGTAATGAGATCAAGTTTTTCTCATGCATATAGGAAATATTTTAACAGCCATCAGATGGTAATGATAAGTTATCAAGTCATATAATTATTAATTGAGCTGTTTTGTTACCAGGTGTTCAGTAGTCAGGTAATGTTTAGCATACATCAGCAGTTAGTATGGCATATTAAGCGGTTCATTTTAATATGCCATACTAACTGAAAGGTCTATGAGAAGAACAATACCGAAAGAAGAGATAGACTATTCAGTTTCAGCAGCCACCAGTTGGCATAATATTAAGAAGCTTCTCATATTTCATAATTCTGAAACTAAAGTCTGAAGAAGAACCATCCTAGAACAGGAAATATCAGCAGTTGTTGAAATTATATGTTATTATAATGGGATTCATGGCTGATATTTCAGAATAGTTTTTTTTTTTCTCAGCTTCATTTTGATGTGGTCTGTAAATGTTTGGTATTCAGCTGTTTCCTCTGAAGGTTACATGTTGTCATTTATCAATTCTTTTATTTGAATAAATTAAGAGAAGTAAAACTTCCAACTATTGATATTTAATATAGAGATTGGAATACTTCAATATCAGTCCTACAACCTATTTTCAAATTGAGAACACAATACTGCAGGATAATTTGAAATAAAATTGATGAGACATAGATTCACTTGTTATTTTATTTCAATGACATTTTCTTGCCTTTCAATAATCCATTACACCTAGCTGTAAGTAGGGTCCACAATAACATTTTAGAAGCAACTGCACTGTAAAGTTAGTTTGTCAAATGTGTAGAGCTGGGTCAAATTTCTTCCATACAGATTCAATAAAAACCTGTCATCATCTGTTTGTAGTTGACTTTTGATGCCATATTAATAAAATTATGAGTTCAAAATCAGTTGACTTGACTTTTCATCCCTCAAGATTTAATAAGTACCAGTAACATAGAGGTTGATTTGATACCCTCCACCACTAACTTTTATAACCTTGAGTGAGCAGTGGTAATAACTAATAGTTTTGTTGGTTAAAAATTATATTTTTTAGATTTGCTTTATGCCTGTCAATGTATTCTTTCTTGGTTGAGACTTGGCAGCCAAGGACAATGTGATTCCTCATCTCCAATGTTCTGCAGTTACTTATGGCTATGTGTGCTGTGCAACCATGTGATTTCATGTTTGATCCTACTGCACAGTACATTGAGTGGATGTCTTATACTATAGCCTTCTCTTGATCATAGCTTTGTAAGTTCAATTTGCTTAACAGAAGTTATATGGTA
This sequence comes from Octopus bimaculoides, assembly GCF_001194135.2. Classification (NCBI taxonomy): domain Eukaryota; kingdom Metazoa; phylum Mollusca; class Cephalopoda; order Octopoda; family Octopodidae; genus Octopus; species Octopus bimaculoides. The sequence continues at coordinate 134,646,788 of NC_068983.1, read as the reverse complement.
GACTATTGTGTTTATATGTATATATGAAAATTATGCTCAAATCATGAACACAAACATAAGCAGACAAAGAATGAAAACTCAAAGAAGTAACAGGAAGAATCAGAAGTCTTTATCCAGTGGCTGCATTCCTGAATATTATTGTTACTTTGACCACTGCTGATAAAGTTTTTTATCAGTTTTCTTGTAAATTCCATGCTTAATGTTGAAGCTTGTCTATTTTCCTATTGTATGTATATGCTCCATATCTTCCACTTCTTACAGCATTTTATAGCCCAAACAATGCATAAACAACGTTTTCTAATTCTATCGAGGGTGCCCCTTTTTCAGAGATATATCGTTAGCTTAGTGATTAAGACTAGTTTCATTAGTCAGTATTAAATCAGTGACATACAATTGAGTAATTATCTTTCATCTTCTGTTAGGATTCATATAAAAAATGTACCAGTAGAATAACCCATATCCTTTAAAACAAAAGGGATTTGATCATGTGATTCAGCTATTTTAGCCCAACCTTTCATGAAACAAACTAAAGTAGTAAGTTATATGAGCTAATGTTCTTAAAATTGGTATAATGAGGTGACTTGGCATATTCATAATATCCTTCAGGCATTCTGATAAATGTTACTGTTACAAAATCTGAACTTTACCTTTATCGTGGGAGCTATTAATCTCCTGATGTCACCATTACTTTTTCTTTCATTTTGTATTCTCTCAGTAGCTCTTAATCTCTTATTCTTTCATTTATTTACCATGCCTCTCTTTTGTTCTTCAGTATAATTTTCTAATCTTGTAGCTGTTCATCAATTCTTTGATTTCTTTACTCTTGAATCTCATTAGCAAATCTTACTGTTATTGTTGGCTCAGCTCTGCTTTCATTCTTTTTCTTTCTTTCTTTCTTTTTCTTTTTTCATTCCATAGTTTTATTTTGTACTTTAACTATTGCTCTGTGCCTTGTTAGTGTTCTGATTCTGCAATCTACTCATGTTTCTTTTTCTTACTATCTTTTCATATAAGCTCCCACAAGTCTCTTTTGAATTGATGACTGTGATTGAGCATCTTAGGAATGTCTTGAAACTGTTATTTTCGTACAGTTTATGCAGTAACAGGCCAAGTGATTCTTATGCAAATACATCTATATATGTGACCAGAAGTATTTCAGAACAGTTTCAGATAAATCTAAAATTATAGTAACATCTTAAAAATTCCAGTTATATTTTGATTAAAATAATACCATCAGCATTACTCAAAACTCGCACCACACACTCTCTCTAAACCCCTTATTCACAGAAGTCATCTCCTTTCCTACTTTCATTTTCCATTTTTTTGATCTAGGTTTACTTCTTTTTCCACTTCCAGCCACTACTTTCATTTATGCTCACTTTTCACTATGTATTTTATGGCAATTATTATTTTACTTTTGGATTACAGCAATTTAGAAGGAAAATGCAACTACTTCACATTTCTCTGTTTTACAATCTTTGTTGTTTTTTAATGTTTTTCATTTCCCTTCCTTAAGTAATTTATAATATAAGTAATTATTTTTTAATTATTTCAATTGTTCTTATAGATGTTAGGAAAGTGTAATGATGGTTGCTTTGGATAGCACTCTATAGGGGAGGTACCCAAGGTCTCTACCCCCATGTGGGCAGAGAAGTTAGATGAATGGATTATAAATGTTTGAGAGGAAACTAAGGGTTTTCAGCCAATCAAAGCCTTGTGAGTGGAAACCGAAAATCCATCCAACCCATTACCAATATGGAAAACAGAAATAAAATGGTGAATAGGAATGGGTGTGATTATATCTTTTATTTTTTACTTGTTTCACTCAATAGACTGGCCATGCTGGAGCACCACCTTGAAAAATTTTAGTTAAATGAATCAGCCCCAGTAAATATTTTTTGTAAAGCCTGTTTCTATTAGTTTCTTTTACTGAACTGCTAAGTTATAGAGATATAAACATACCAACATCAGTTGTCAGGCAGTGGTGGAGGACACACACAGACACATACATATGACCAGCTTCTTTCAGTTTCTGTCTGCCAAATTAACTCACAAGGCTTTGGACAGCCTGAGGCTGTAGTGGAAGACACTTATCCAAGGTACCATGCAGTGAGACTGAGCCCAGAACCATGTGGTTGGGAATCAAACTTCTTACCACACAGCCACACTTGCACCTATATATGTATATGTTTTTTTTGAGGAAATTTTGACTGCTATGAACCACTGCACCAACTCTGATTGTATGCCCATAGACAATTGACTGAAACATGTAAAAGACAGTAGATAAAGAACCAGAATAGTTGGAAACTAAGTTTGAGAGAAAAGTTAAGTCAGTTGTATAATTTCAAACTTATCTTTCCATGCTGTCTGAGATTGCAGCTAATGTATCTAAAGTAGCTGTAGGTCATTTTAAAATCGTTAATCACAGACCAGATGGTTGATCCACGGGATGAATTTACACCAAATGTCTTGTTTTCTTTTTTTCTTTTTTCACCATTTTGACCCAGCAAATATAAGCATCTGTGTGTATTTATATTAAAGATGTTCTTCTGTTCATTACTTCTGAAATTGACATTTATTTGGATATGTTAACTATATATACTGTATATAGCTGAATCGAGTAAAGCTTCTGCTTATATAAGCTGAATCAAGTAAGGCTTCTACTTATAGAAAGCTAAAGTAAGTGTCTTTGGCTAGACATCTAAAACCATGTATATTTTGTTTCACATCAACCAAGGAAGGTTTTAATGTCATTTACATATATATGTGTGTATGCGTACAGGTCGTCTTTACGTTGCAGTTACCTCAGGTTATGGCATTTTGCACTCAAGGGAATTGTAAAGCATGGCCATTTCAGGATACAGTCTGTACTTTCACTCTAAAAATTACATTTTCTGCTTAGCTGAAAGGTCACTTGTCAGTGATTTAGCTAACATCAAACTAGTTAACAATTTGAAAAATTATAATCATATGTACTTGCATACATAAATTATATAGTGTATACTCGTGTTTGTGTATATTTTCTTAGGTTGCAGTGAATATTTATCTAATATATATATATATATATATATATATATATATATATATATATATATATATATATATATGCATATGTATATATGTATGTATATATATATATATATGTGTATATATATATGGTTTGCAAGAGTGGCTTGCAAACATTTTATGTCCTACTGTAGAAAGGTACAGTGCCAGACAATATTTTCAACACTGCACTGCTTCTTTTAGACAATGCACCAAGCCATCCTAGTGAACTTCAATGAGTTTTCTGATAATGTGAGAATAGAATATATTCCCAAGAGTACTTTGCAGCAGCCAATGAATCAAGGTGTGATAGCTAATGAGAAAGCATATTACCTCACAACTTTCAAACAACTTATGGAAGCAATTGACAGGGATAATAAACCTACAATTAGAGACTTCTAGAAGTTCAACATTATGAACCAGTGAGCTATTACCTCTGTGAGTAATAAAATGACACTCCATTCAAGTAGAGGACAGGTTGCATGATGCTCGTGTATTAAGCACAGTGTTGCATGGCAGCAAATCATGCATATTGAATGTAAAGCTTGGTAGGAAATGAGACGAGTATACTGTACTGGAGGCATACTGTCAATGTGTATCAATGACTGTACAAATGAACCCATAAAAAATGGGTCTAAGAGAAAACGAGATGTAGTGTGCAAGACAGGAAATTACTAGTACTGTTAAATGGTGCATATGAATGATGGCAGTTAGATATAAAGTGCCAAATGAACCAGATGTAAAGAAACTGCAGAAGAGAAAAACATACAAGAGGCTGAACTTTACAATGATGACAAAGGACTGCAACAGATGATAAGATACTGCTACAGATGATCCATCAAACCCATGCAAGCATGAGACATAAAAGTGATGATGATAAAAATTGAATATTTTCAACACCTCTTATTCCTGTTCTCAGTATTAACATTAGTTCTTAGGACGTTAGACCCAATACAACATTATTACAAATGTCTATAATGGAACATTAGACGTTAATGATAATAGCTTTTGAGGCTTATTTTTGTTGTATCATACACTTCTAAACTATACATGTACCATATGTTTATTTTTCTGTAGTATAAAATCAACAAACTTCTGATTTCTTCTATTTATACAGATGATATTTCAGAAGTAAATGTTTAAGTGTTTGTTACAGAAGTAAGGACCTTAGAATGTAGATTCTTTTCAAACTTGACTGTGCACTGTTGAGACTGTTTCTCATGTCCTATTACTCAATCCATCTGACATTCCCCTTTTACTTCTACTCAGTTCTCGATCTATACCTACTCAGCCTTGACATGATACTTCTATCTCTGCACAAAAATATACTCTCTGAGTGGTTGGTGTTAGGAAGGGCATCCAGCTGTAGAAACTCTGCCAAATCAGATTGGAGCCTGGTGTAGCCATCTGGTTTCACCAGTCCTCAGTCAAATCGTCCATCCCATGCTAGCATGGAAGGCAGGCGTTAAATGATGATTATGATGATGATGTGTGTGTGTGTGTGTGTGTATATAAATAAAATTCAATGCTGGCATCACTGGTTTCATATAACTACATGCCTAATACAACATATAAACTATTGCTTTTCTCTGCACTGCATTCATATCTCTATATTTGTATGATGTTAATTTACATGAAGCTGCATTGAAGTTTATAACTGCTTTCACTGACAGTTTATAAATAAACTTCAGTTGAGTGGAGGAGATTGAGATAAAATCATGGCGTCTTGTTTATGTACTGTCTTATTTTCTGTGTTCAAGTATCTTTAGATGAGAGAATATTTGAAGAAGGAAATTTTGTCTGCAATAGTGAAATGGGGGCAAAATGTATGCTAATGCTGTGTGTATATTTTGCAGTCTTAATATATGTTACGACTCCGAAATTACTTTCAAGGCAGACAAACTGACTGGTTTGCAAAGTTTAAATATAATGTAGTCTGGACAGTAGATGGATTAGAGATAGCTGTTAGGTGTGCTGGCAATGGTGGTGATGCATGGGGGTTCACACACATTGTGATAGAGGAGGGAGAACTTGGATAAAAATAAATATTTATTCTGCTACACAATATTGTGAGAAATATCTAATAAATATGCTGTGTTGGGATCAGCATTGTTCATTATTGGTTGACTATGCTATTAACTTCACTATGACTGAAAACTGAGAGTTGTAAAATCCAGAATTTTGTTGAGATTATTAGCAACATGATGTGCAAATACTCAGTTTTTTTCTCTCTCACATGTACAAGTGCTTTTAATGTCTCTCTCTCTCTTTTACATTTTCTCAGGTGTCTACTCTTTCACTTTTTTTTTTGGTCTTCTACGTATGCACCATTATCATTTTTACCTCCTCCCTTTTCTATTTTCTTTATTTTGTCTTGCTGGCATGTGTTAGATGAAATATTAATAGGTAGTATTTATTCTACAACAGGTGCATAGTTCAAACAATGTAAATACAAAGACACAGTGAGACAACACACAATATACATACACACACACGCATGTATGACACAGGTGTGGCTGAAACGTTTGTTTCAAAACCACCTTTTGGGTTTGGTCCCTCCATACAACAAGTTGAGCAGGTGTCTTCTGGTATAGCCCTAGGCTGACCAGGGCCTTCAAGGTGAATTTAGTATACAGAAACTGACTAGTCTTATATATATGTACATCTGTGTGACTATTGGTTTGACATTTGCACTCTCTGAAAGTTGCAAGCTATGTGTGGTTATGATAGGTGCCACTTTTTTCAACCAATCTTCTGCTCACTTTGTGCCTTCAAAGAGTTCTGAAATAAGATTCCTTACATGAAAAACTGGTATGGGTTAGCAACAGGAAGGGCACTTTATTGTAAAACAATGCCTCAATTTATCTAACTCATACTAGCATGCAAAAATGGACGTAAACACACACACATATGCTCTCTTTATTGTATTTTGTTTGGACAAATTTCAAGAGATTTAATATCTAGTGATATTTCTTGTAACTTATAAATCCATCAGCTAAACTTACTCAATTCATTCAATAGGAGCCTGGCAAGGTTACCAAGTTGTGTATTGATTTGTGTAAACAGCAATGCCAGTAATAAAGCATGTAATTTCATGACCTAGTCTACACTTCTTTATACACAGTATCATGAAAATAAAAAGGGCTTGAAACTAAGAAATAATGATTTATATATATATTTATATACATATATAT
>NC_068983.1:134629812-134640462 GCF_001194135.2 Octopus bimaculoides | reverse complement strand
ATATATATATATATATATATAAAGTTGTAACCAAACTAAAGAGTTGTATGTATTTAGAAATCAGGTAACTAAAGATATTTGAGGAATGGACATTTTAAAACAATAAAAATAATAGTATGGTGAATAGCACATGAAAAAAATAAGGGAATAAAATTTTGAGCAAAATATTTTATTTCTTGTGCTTGATGCCCTTTTATGTAAGAAAGACTGTAATAATAATAGTTGTGTGATATCTATATTGAAAACTCCCATGTACATACCTGGTTGAGTGAAAGACGTATGGTTTTACATTTCTCCATTCACCTGACTGACTTGTTAAGTTAGGTCCATGTCTCACACTGTTAACATTTGTCATGGGAGAATTGTTACATCTAATTTGATAACCAATCTACCCATTCTGTCAATAAAGTTCTGTGTTTTTCAACCTTTTGTAGATGGCAATACACTTTTGTTTCACTAAAGTGGAACAACATTGTAAATAAGTTGTTTGTAAAATTAAGTGCTGTATTGCTGTAAAATAAAAAGTATTTGTAAACACAAGCAATCAGGTAAAGTAGGCAATTAATGTTTAATTGTAAGAAATAAGAAAACTGTCTGACATGCAGGTTGGAAAGCTACAGCTGTAGATAGTTTGACTAACAATTAGAGTGTAATCTGCTTTGATGATTAGTTGTCTTGTTTTTCATTGCACATCACTGTAGCACCATTAATCAAGGTGTATGGTTGGAATAATGGTAGCACAGATGAAGGTTTTTGGAGGATTTCAATATGCATGGCCCAATCAGTGAAGACATGAGGATCTGAGAATAGATGACTGTGGTTTTTGAAGGTGCATGCATGGCTGTATAATTAAGAAGTTTACTTTGTAACATTGATGTTTCAGGTGCAGCACCTTGTGCATGTGTATTCCACTACAGTCCCAAGATGACCAATGCCACGTGAGTGAATTTGGTAGACAGAAACTGTGGAGGAACCTATCATCCTGAGATCGATCCTTACCACTTCATGCCATGTCTTCCTGGGTCTCCCTTTTCCACGGACACCATCTACTTTCAGGAATACAGTGAAGAACCAGGTTCCAGAGCCGTCTTGTGGCTGTGGTGGAAGCTGAAGGCAGTTACTTTGAGTAAACTGTTATCTCCCAACCATAATCTAGTTCAGGGGTTCGCAACTGGGGTCCATATAAGATTGTTGGGTCCATGGATGCATCATCATCATCATCATTGTTTGACGTTCACTTTCCATGCTAGCATGGGTTGGACTGAGGACTGGCGAACCAGATGGCTGCACCAGGCTCCAATCTGATCTGGCAGAGTTTCTACAGCTGGATGCCCTTCCTAACGCCAACCACTCCGAGAGTGTAGTGGGTGCTTTTACGTGCCTCCGGTGCTAGGGCCAATCAGGCGGTACTGGCAACAGCCACGCTCAAAATGGTGTATTTTATGTGCCACCTGCACAGGAGCCAGTCCAGCGGCACTGGCAACAACCTCGCTTGAATGTTTTTTCACGTGCAACCAGAACAAGTGCCAGTAAGGCGACGCTGGTAACGATCACGCTCGAATGGTGCTTTTTACATGCCACCAGCTGCTCTGGCAATGATCATGCTCAGACGGTGCTGTTAGTGCTCCACTGGCACAGGAGCCAGTCATCGAATTTGGTTCAATTACGATTTGGGGGTTCACAGTAATTTTTCAGGGGCCATGAAAAAATTGTGCATTAGACCAGTAAAATGTATGTGCAATAAATTGGTTATACATCCACAATACACAAAATATTTTAACAATTACTTTTATACATGGTTGTGCTCCAGCATGACCGCAGCCACATGGCTCAAATGAGTAAAAAAGATACAATTCCTAATAATATATAATTATAAAGACATCAAATGGATTGGGATCCACTCAAGGAAAATAGGAATCAAAGGGGTCCATGGGCAAAAAATGGTTGATATCTAGTTGATATTTTTTTTTCACTTTTTTAAATAATTTTATTTTTAGATGGGATATTGTTTTCTTTTATGCAAACTGTCAAATTTAGCTCAAACATTCTCTCTATATATGTGTGTGTTTGTGTTTATTCCCCCACCATTACAACTCTATAATGTAATGGTTCAGCAAAAGAGATTGATAGAATAACTACCAGACTTAAAATTAAGTTTTGGGTTGATAAGTATTAAGCCCTTCAAGATGGTGCCCAAGCATGGCTGCAGTCTAGTGACTAAAACAAGTAAAAGATAAAAGACAGTAAAATTGTATTCAGCTTAATAGTTTCCAATAGGTTTATCTGCTGGTCAAGGTCAGTCTCCTGTCAGTATTCTATGGTTTGCTTTTGTGGATCTACAGAACTTAGTTGCTGATGATGCTTACTACGCTGCTAAGTCTGTCATACTTTTATTGTAGGCAGAACAAACAACTTAGTGAAGCAGTCATCCTTGCTTCCACAAAGGAAGCAAGTGGGTTGGATGTGAGTGTATATGACATCAAATTATCAACAGTAGATCTCTTGAGTTGACATTTATATCAACTGCTGTCATTTTGTATTTTAAAGCTGTATGCTTTAATTCATCTTCTAGCTCAGATCATCATTGTAGTCTCCTTTTCCTTTAATATAAAATCAGAGCATGAATGCTGCTTAGAATACATTTCTTAATTTTTATAGCTTATCTTGTTCCTTCCATCTCTGCTACCTTCCAGAATTATATTATCAGATTCAACACTTGCAATTTTTTTTTTATATCAAGAATACCAATGGTTCTATTAATTTTCAAATGATTTCAATTTCAAAACTAAATTTAGATGTGCATGGATACATGTGTGCAGGCCATTGAGTCAAAAATGTTATGTAATCCTTCATATAAAACTCATACTGAATTTCTAGAAGTCTACTGTTATTTCACTCTGAAGGCATCCCTACAGCACTTGCTCTAACTGATGAATGTCCCTTAACCCTTTCGTTACCAACCTGGCTGAAACTGCCTCTGGCTCTGTAGTACAAATGTCTTGAAGTTTTGAATTGAAATTTTCCACCAAACCTTAGTCACAATTTATGTTCCTAACACTAGCTTAATGGTAACTAAGTTATTTTACTAAATTCTTTGTTATATTTAAAGTAATTGAAAGAAATACAGAGCATCTCAACAGAAATACAGTAATGAAAGGGTTAAATCACACTCCAATGGTTTATCTTCAAGAAAGTATGAGAAGTAAAAAAATTTCCTACAAGAACTAGCACCTATTTCTGACAATTAGCTGTAAGGCACTTTTAGTTAGGTGGTTTACTAAAATGTACACAAAGAACTCTACTTCAGCAAACTTAGTAATGGTCAACTCAAGTGTTGAGAATGTACTGCATAATCAGCCATCCAAGAGGTTGGTAGCTTTACTGTTATGAGGCAATGACTGCACTGTAGTTTTCATTATTGTTAGCTTTTGTATTGCTAACTCTAACTCTCCTTAAAGTAAAAAAATGCCTTTCATTATGGAGTTTAAACTAACAAACTTTCACTGTTTAATACCAAAAAAAAAAATCCATTTTCACATTCTTTGTTAGTTTTTTTTCCTTTAATTTTTCACCATTTTTCCTTCCTCCTGCTCCTTTTTAAATTCTGCCTTAAGCTTTTTCTATAGCATCATCTTTTTAGTTAGCTTTCTCTCTCTCTCTCTCTCTCTCTCTCTCTCTCTTTCTCTCTCTCTCTCTCTCTCTCTCTCTCTCTCTCTCTCTCTCTCTCTCTCTCTCCCTCTCTCTCACACACACATACCAGACTATTTTAGTCTTTGGCCTAATCTAATTTATGACACTGAACTTGATATTAGCACTTGATTTTGATGTTACTTTTTATCCCCTCTCTCTCCAGTCTGTTTCTTTCTTCCATTTTTCTTTCTTTCTAGTAGTTAAACTTACTAAACTCAAGCAATTGTCATTTGTGGACTTTATTGACCATTTATATACCATAGCCTTTTTTTTTTTTTTTTTTTTTTTTTCAGAGTTTGTGGTGAATCGACAACTACTTTGAACAAATTAGGTTTTTTTACATTTTTAATCTGTTGCTGGAGTAGGAGCAGGTTCTATCGGGATGTTTTACCATAACACAAATAGGCACTTCTCATCACTCCCTTTCCTGTTATTAATGAAGACATTTCTTACATGCAACTCTTTGGACACTAGCAGATTTGGAATGTCTGACATGACATTCAGTTTGTATTGGTGACAGTACTTGCATACTGGAGGCAAAGAGACAGCCAGACATTACAGTTTATTAATTGAACATGTTTTCCCTCTCCTTGAAAACACAGAAAAATGCTCTCTCTCTCATGCACACACAGAGGGAATGAGAGAAGCATTAAAACATCTGATATCAAATAAGCCAATTGTTGAATCGGCAACACCAAATAGATAGTACCAAAACATTTCATACCCTGCAGTTCTATATTTCTGAGATGAGGAATTTACCATATTTTAATGCGTATAAGGAACCCTTTTTGGATCTATTTTAAAACGGGGGCGCCAGTATTTTCTTAACGAAACACTTTGAAACTTGGGACACTGGTAGAATGTGTCATATAAAACATCTTTTACTCTTAGTCTTCTTAACAAAAAAAAGGAATTTGCAAGTTATTCCATGTAAAAGTTGTCGTATTTCTGTAATTTCAACCAATCACTGACGTCTATTCAGCTGAATAGAGTTTACTGCTGGGCGGTCATAAAAATGTTATTCCCTGTGACATATTTCATCCGGTTTAATCGTAATTTATACGCATATATTGTTTATATAATAAATTACGCTGTGCGTATCTATGTGTGTAACAATTTTAGAGTTAGGGGATTAATACGATATACACCGTTACAGCGCTAACTGTTTTCAACTGAATAGACGTCAGTGATTAGTAGAAATTATCGAAATAAGACAATTTTTTACATGAAATAAATTTGAATACAAAAATATTTTTCTGTTGTATAACACAAAATAGATAAGTATACGAAGTTTGAAAGTCTTTCCATACCAAAAACACTACATAAAACATAAATGAAAACTGGCGCCCCTGTTTTAAAATAGATCCCCCTTTTTTGTCAAAAAATAGGCTAAAGAAATAATCACTCCAATAACCATCCAGGAGGTCAGTAAGTATTGGAAATAACTCATGTAGTTCCCAAAGACCTTAAAAGCTTGTGTTTAACATCAGACTGATGATACCAAATGAGAGAAATTTCCTTACTAGATAGAGCACCAGAATGTTTGTTATAGCAAGTATTCCCAGTTGACTTGGCACCAGTTATAGACAGTTGCCTGAAGTTTAAGTGAAGTGTGCTGCCCAAATGCACAATGCCTTTAGTGGATTTTAACCCAGTGTCTCTGAACTATTATACCAATACCATATCCACTTGATCAGCATACTTCTACATAAGGTGGTAGGATTTGTTCATCGTTATCTCTTTATTGAAGTTAAAGCAAGAGACACTATCTGCATGGTATAGCATATCTACTAAGAACACCATAACAAGTTTCAGAAACAATGTCTGACTGTACTTTGAGAACACAAGGTAATAAGTATAGTACTATATTTACTGAGCTATTTCTCTTCTAGGTTAAATCCAGAATTTGAAGAAGTTAGTGATGGTGTGTGTTTGGCAAAAATTAGTCTAGAGAGGAGTTAGAGGAAGAGTTTAATACGTTCTATTGTCATGAGGAATGAAGAATTTCACTTTTGGATACTCTGGTAGATGAAGTATCAGATTGTCAGCTAAGAGTTAATAGGAGTAGCTTAGTCACTAGGATGACAAAGCGACTATCACAGCTGCTAACCATTTTTCTGTGCTTGCATCAGTTGGACATTACCCTACTACTCTTTTCATTCCTTTGTCATCTCCTTTGTGAGGATCAACTTAGAGAGTTAGAGCTTCACCACTTTTTGCCCATGTTTTCCTTGGTCTTCCTCTTCCATTGGTTCTTTTCACATGAATTTCCTGGAATTTCTTCACCCATCTTTCACTATTCAAATGCGTCACAGGTCCATACAAGCATAGTCATCACTCTTGTGCACTACAATTCATCCCTCTTATATTCAGTTTTTCTGCTCAGCCCTTCTGTGTGCTTCATTAATCTTGCACACTGGGCAAGCATAATTTTCTACTTTTAATTTATTAAAAAGAAATTTGTTGAATTTTTTAACACTTTTTTTCACCCATTTAAGTGGTGTTGCTTCGCTTTTGCCTGTTCCATTTTGTTTAACTATGCTTCAAAATGTAATTCAGAGGTTTCAGATATTACTTGTGCCTCATTTATGTGAATTACTAGTTAAGTCTCTTTTTCTCTAGCTATTTACTTATTGCTCAGCAAAATTCAGTTCAGTAAATAGCATCTAACAAGATTTTATTATTTAGCAAGAAACACTACTTTTTTATTTTATTTTATTTTCATTGAAGATAAAATACCATCAGCATTATATTACGATTTACATATAGTGAAAGTAAATGCATTTTTCTGATTCCAACTCTGCTTAACCCAATTTCTAACTCTGAATCAATGATTCCAACTCCACAGACCTACTGGCTTCTCCCTTTCTTTCGGTTCACCTTGTACGCCTATTCTCTGCAGAGATTATCAGTAATGTATTATTGTCTGTAACAGTTGGTAACAATGTATTAATACTGTACAGTAGGTGTTCTGACCTGTCCTCTCTTAGCCAACTTCCATTAATAGATCAAACAGCTTAAGACACCAGTCTAAACAATGTAATCTATGCATATCTGCTAAGGCTGTCTGTTAAGATGAGATTATTTTCCTTTCAACTTCTTCCAGCCTACTTGCAAATCCTCTTGCCATTTTCCCTATTATCATCTGTTAATTAGTGAGCCATCGCTGCCAGCTCATTCACGAAGAAACACTCATTAATTAAAGTATCTGACAGCTTAGCACAGAGGTGAGCATTATCAATCTGGGTATTTGTTTTTTACATCATAGCTTTTTGTCTTTTCAATCTAAGTTGAAATCCCACCAAAGCCAACTTTGCTTTTCAATTCTGTCTACATTTGCAACATAAACTTCCCTACAGACAATGTAATTACTTTAGTCCTATGCATCCTCATTTAGAGGCATATAACAAACTTTCCGGTGGATGTGGTGTCTTATTTCACTCCACCTCTGCCTCAACATCACCATCCATGTGCCATGAAAAGTTCTATCTCCATTCTCAATATAATGAGTTATTGAATTAACATAAGGTAGCAATTTGGCAGAATCATTAGCATGCCGAGCAAAATACTTACTGGCATTTCATGTTTTTACATTCCGAGTTCCAATTCCACTGAGGTCCACTTTGCCTTTCATCCCATCAGGGTTGATAAATTAAGCACCAGTTGAGCACTGGGGGTTGATGTAATCGGCTTACCCACTCCAATATATGAGTTACTGGCTTTAGCTGTATCTAAAGCAAAAACAAAGTAGGTTCTCTTTCTGTGTGGTTTGATAGCTTTAATTTGCTTATAGGGATGTGGTTGGGGGGTTATGAGATGTTTGACAATCCATCATGACTTAGTGTTGCAGTTGATATTTACAGCTATTTATGTTTGGATTATCTGGAAAAGATATTGTTATAATGTTCTGAAATGTTGATGTGTCTGAATGCAGTTCGTGAAGAAGTGTAAAGAGGTGAACGGGTGCTGTATGGTTTGGAGTAGAGTGTCAACCATAAATGGAGGAAGTCTTCACATGATGAAACCAACTTTCAGATTCAATCTTCTTTTTTGGCAGTAGGTATTTTTTTAGATGAGTGAGGGATAGAATGCGAGTTGAAACATAGTTCCTGACTATATATATTTGTATATTTATATCATGGTTTTCTTTTTTTTAATACTGTGTTAAGGCGGTGAGCTGCCAGGCAAAATGTTTAGCGGCATTTGCTCCTCTCTATATTCTGATTTCACTGTAGTCAATTTTGCTTTTCATCCTTTCAAGTCAGTAAAATAAGTACCATTGAGGTTGATGTAATCGACTTACTCCCTCCCCCAAAATTGCTGTCCTTCTGTCAAAATTTGAAACCAGTATATTTCTGTATCAAATGCTGTTCATGTTTGTTTATTTTTGTTACCTTCTGAGTAGATTAAAATTCATTTCAGTGTAATGGATGTCTAGAATTTTGACCTTTTCTGTTGTGATGATCGTTGTTCTTTACCCCAAGGTCAGTTCTGGTTGTATATGCCTTTGATCAGAAGCATTCCGTTTGTGACCATCCAATCTTTTTTTAAACACTGTATCTAGAAACACATTCGATATGCCTTTTTTTAAAACAACAAATGTAATTTAAAGGAAATTTGGTTCTTATTTTTAACTTTTGCTCATACAACTATATTGGAAGCAGTGATTACTAACCCTTTCACTAAAAGGGCTCTTTTATGTATTTTCCCAATAATACCAGGTTTTCTACGCAATAAATTTTGAACTCATCTTATGGACCCATAGTACTATTGTTGTGGATCTCCAAGGATCAACAGACCCCATGTTGTGAGCTACTGCTTTAAGGCAACCCATTTAGTATCCAAATTTTCAGTAGTTACATCATCATCATCTAACATCTACTTTCCATGCTAGCATGAGTTGGACGATTTGACTGAGGACTGGTGAAACCAGATGGCTACACCAGGCTCTAATCTGATTTGGCAGAGTTTCTACAGTTGGATGCCCTTCCTAACGCCAACCACTCTGAGAGTGTAGTGGGTGCTTTTACGTGCCACCGGCACAAAGGCCAGTCAGGCGGTACTGGCAACGGCCATGCTCAAAATGGTGTATTTTACGTGCCACCTGCACAGGAGCCAGTCCAGCTGCACTGGCAACGATCTCGCTCGAATGTCTTTACACATGCCACTGGCACAAGTGCCAGGAAGGCGACGCTGGGCACAGATGCTATCACGATTTCGCTTTCGCTTGCCCCAACAGGTCTTCGCAAGCCGAATTTCATGTCCAATGAAGGAGACGATGTCATATTTATATTTCACTTCAGTTTATATACATTCAAGGTTGCTAAAGTAAGTGCCAGAAATGTAATGTGAACTAGTTCAGTAAATAACTCTAACCTACATTATGATAAATAAAAGAAATTTTTTAAAGATGTATGCAACAAGTATAAACATACCAGTTCTGTTAGGTTGAAATTTTAATTAATATTGTGATTGCCAGCCAAACTTTACAAATTGATTATTCTGTATGCTATTATTTTTCTCTTTTCAGTTTCTGACCTACATACATATTTTTATTTTACAATGAGGTTAAACATAAAGGATATTAACCTTTCTAAATCCAAATCTATGTAAAAGAATAAATTATTTAGAAGCTGTTTACATGAAAATCAATTTAGTGTTAGCTTTTTATTGTTCACTGCATAAAATGTGTTAATTAGAAATAATTATTCGTAACTATAACAGTTCTGTTTGGTTAGAAATTCAATTGATATTGTGATCACAGATCAAACTGTACAAATTGATTGTTCCAGAAGTGTTGAAAAGACAGAATTTGTCAATATTATTTTAATTATTCCAGCAAGTATGGGAGGCAATTCTAGACATGTTTTAATCTTATTAGACTTTTCAGCAAAGTATAGACTTTACCATATGAAGTATTGATGAGAAAATTAATGTTAATTAGTGTAAAAATAAAAATTTACATATTTTAGAGAATTAGTTTTTAAATTTTACTGTACCTAATATATTAACATGAACTTAACTATTGTTTTTCATTTAAATGGTGTCTAAATTTTTTTTGTAATATCATCATCATCAATTCTCATTGAACATCCACCTTCCATGCTGGCAAGGGTTGGATGGTTTGATGGGAGCTGGAAAAACTGGAGAGCTGCATCAAGGCTCCATTGTGTGATTTGACATGGTTTCTATAGCTGGATGTCCTTCCTAATGCCAACCACTTACAGAGTACACTGGGTGCTTTTTATTTGGCACCAATACTGGTGTGTTTTATGTGGCACCAACACGCAATACATGTTCATTTTTACATCAGCTAGTGTACTGTATGGTAAATTTATATGAACACTGACTGGACTACTGTGAACTTGCAGTTTGGCTTAATAATTAGTTGTACAACTTCTCAAGCATATTTTGCATGCTGGGATTGTTTTTCAGAAATTTAAAATTTACATGTTATTACAGTGAATGTTTTACTACTGAGTTTCTCTTTCCAATCACTCAGCTGTCAAGTACAAATAGTGAAATCTGTTGTCAACCAGGAAAACTGAAACAAACAATGGTACTTAAAATACAAAAACCTCACATTATGTCTTTAGTCTTGTACCAGCAGATTTCATAAGATCAGTAATGATTGATGGTAATTATGGCCAACTTTGCCTTTCATTCCCTCCTTCCTTCAAGATCAATAAAGTACTGGTTAATGACTGGGAGTTGATGGTATTGGCTAGCCCCACCTCTCCTCAGAATTGCTGGCCTTGTGCCTTAATCAGAAACCATGAAACTAAATGCTTTCAATTTAAAGAGTTTTACAGGAAAGATTCACATTTTTTCCTCAACTAAGAGATTTTAGATGCTGAAATTGGAAAGCTTTTCTGGTGGCAGTTTCAGCTTCTTGTTTTAATATTTTGGTTTCCTTTAGAAATCTTTCATTAGAATATTGAATTAATTTTTGTATTGAAG
>NC_068983.1:134628544-134629585 GCF_001194135.2 Octopus bimaculoides | reverse complement strand
CCTCCCTCCCTCCCCTCCCCCTCTCTCATTGAGATTCTTTACTTTCATGTTTAATGAATGGTTGAGGTGACTAGGAATTTGAAGACCATAATCATAATATAAACATCCAATTTACATACACAACCACATCTAAATATAGGTACACAGATGCTCAAACTCTACTCATGTATATACTTTTTCTCCTGACTTGCATACACCTCCCACATCCATGACACTAACCATGCTCTCTGTCTCTTTAACTCTTTCTCCTTCCCTTCTGTCCCCTCTAAATTTCTGTTCACTCTTGATATCAACGAGTTTGTATATGGTGATCCCACACAATGAAGGATTTGCGCTGAAACACTTTCTGGATCTTCTGACTCCCAACCTGATACCTCCACACTTCTTCATCTGGCCAAAGTTGCTCCTTCCCTCAACTGCTTCTCAGGAGTGGCCATGGGGGCAAGAATGGGCCCCAGCTATGCGAACCTGTTTGTTGGCTACATTGAGGCCCTAATATTCTCACAATTCACTGGTCTCACTCCGGAACTATACAGTTGTTATATCGATAACTGTTTCAGTGCGACCTCACTCTCCTGTGGATAACTAGACTCCTTCCTCTCTTTTGTCCTGCCCTTGAATTCTCCTGCACTATCTCTAATTCTTCCATCGAATTTCTTGACATTTCTATCAGAATACACTACTCTGCTCTTGCTACCTCCATCCACTACAAATACACCCCTACCTTAACTTCTCTTCCCACCCTACCCACACCAAGCTCTCCATCCCCTACTCCCAATTCCTCTGTCTGCACAGGTTTTGCAGTGACAACCATGACTTTGAGACTCAGTCTCCAACTCATGGCTCGTCACTTCACCTATGTGGATATCTCCTCACCACTATCCACACTGCCCTTGCCAGGGTACAATCTGTGGGCCCTCTGCTCTTCCTCCTCACAACCACCCCACTGTTGCCTGTCTCCCATTTCCTCTCACTGAAAAACATCGAAAGAAACGAATATTGAAACCGAGAAACCTGCAGAATCATGAATTTATCATTTAT
>NC_068983.1:134620183-134627382 GCF_001194135.2 Octopus bimaculoides | reverse complement strand
CACGCACACGCACACGCACACACGCACACACGCACAGTCCCTTCATCTAATAAATTGCTGCTACCAATTGCCATAGGTATGTTACCAGAATTGAAGCTGTTGAACACTTTATCTCAGTTGCCAGTTAGAAGCTTCCTTTGGTGACCTACAGCAATATCTTTAGTTAGCTCCACAAATATCTATATCCTTTACCTGTGGAAATATTTGATTTTCATCACAAGAAAGCATTACATTGCTGGTAAATCCTATCTATGATATTGAATAAAAGAGGTAGTAGGGCATCTGATGTGTCTAGTTTCTTGTGAGTCAAATCGTGGCTCTGATGCACACACACACACACACACACACACACACATGGCTGTGTGATTAAAAAGTCCACTTCACCACCATGATTTCAAGTTCAGTCTTACTGTGTGGCACCAGGGCAAGTATTTTCTACTATAGCCCTGGATTGATTAATGCCTAATTATGTTAGAGCTCATTGTGTGTGTGTGTGTACATAGATACTCACATGTTTGTATGTGTTTTTGTGCTTGTCCTTATCACCCCACCATTGTAGCAGTCAGTGTTGTTTTGTGTACCAGACTTAAAAACTAAGTACTGAAGTTGATTTGTTTGACTAAGCCTTTCAAGGCAGTTACCCCAGCATGGCCACAATCCAATGACTGGGACAAGTGAAAGAAAAAAATATATATATATATATACATGTTTGTTTGTCTTTTTGTTACAGAAATGATGTCAGTTCAGATGACAATATTTGGACCGGTCTATGTTGCATGGTCTTCATTTTTATCATCATCAGTGTTTTGGCATTCCCTAATGGTAAGTTTATTATTATTTTTTAAAAATTTCTTTTATTGTTGTTCTTCAGCTTTTTTTCAAAACATGAATAACCAATATCCTAAATAACACTTATAAAGTGAATGTCATTGTCATAACTTTTCATGTTGCCATAGATAACTACTACAATAGCTTAATCTTTTATTGATAATGTTGAAAAGGCATAAGTAAATCAAAGCAATATGTCATTTGGGTCAAGGTACTGTTAGTATTTATATAATGAAATTTGATTCTCTAATGAGACCCTTGTGCTTGTCTTGATACCCAGATACTTCATATTCAACTGAAAGGGGTTTCCTGTCTTTGTTCTTGCAACTTGTTAAATAAGTAAAAACTTGCTTACACTTGTAAGTGGAAAATTAGAGCAATACTTATTGCTATCTTATGAATGGTAGGATCATTGTCTTTTACAGAACCTTAGAGCTTATTCAGGAGTAGATCAGTAAATCTCATCTCTAGTACATGGTTAGACTGTAGCTCACTAAATTCTTCCTCTTGTCTTAGGGATTCAGAATATAGATCCTTCTGTTGAAAGTGAGAAAAAGTATTGTTCAATTTTGATCAATTGTCCTTCCGGATAGGTTTCAATAAGGCCTGAAATTTGCTGATATCCTTGTTTGCTTTTAACTGAAACAATATCAAGATTTTCTCATTTTACAAGAGAAATAAAGCTACTTAAAGAGCTAACATTGATGGGACACCATCAGAGGAGATGCCAACTCAGTTTTTCAGGAGAGATCTCTTGTTTCTAGACATGGGGTCAAAATATAAAATTTATCAAATACTTTTACTTATCTCAGAAAAGAGTTTTCTTGGATTCCATTTTCATTGACAAATCTTGCAACAGCAAGATATGAGATTTATTCATGTGATCTACTCATCAACCTGTGTATAAGATTTTCCTATTTTTCTGTTTATTATGCAAATCATCTTTCATATCATGTGACATATATCATCAGTACATCAACTTATTGTATTTTTAACCCACTATAATTTTACACACTAGTATTATTAAACTCTCACCAACACAGTGATTTTTTTTCTTTTACTGTGCAATAATTTCTGTAACCAAATAACTTGCTCCATTTGTATTCTCTTTTTAAAATTCAATAGCCTTTTAAAATAATTATCTCTTTTATTTTTCGTATGACTAATTTGTTATGAAGTGCCTTTTCAGTTTTGCTGGAGCCATTGCTGCATATAACCCTTTCATTATCATATTTCTTTTGAAACATACTCTCTTTGTTTCAATTAAATATGAAAATAATGAAAAATTTAGTAAAATACATTTGTTATTATTTATCTGATGGTTGGAACGTGAATTAACATGAAATTTTGATGAGAGGTTTTGAATAGATCACTTTAAAACAAGAACTTTGTATGATAGTCTCAGGTAGGCTGGTATCAAAATGGTGAAAAGATGTTTGCTACAGATAAGACTCAACAGTGTAGTACAAACAGGAAAAAAAAAAAAAAACTAATATGGAAAAGAAGATAGTTATTGAGGTAAATAAAGACAATTAGCCAAAGGAAGTGAGGGAGAGAAAAAACTATTCAAGTACCAATTTTTCATAAACAACAAAAATAACAAATATACTTAAAATTATAAAAATGAAATGTTGGGGGACTTTGTTGTATGTGTTTATATGTGAAAAAGTAGTAGTTAGTACCCTGAGACCGGCTCAGACAACAAGAGAAAATGCTGATACAAATCTACTTGAATCTTGAAAAGCTTGAAACTCTTGGAGTTTAATTTTGGTGACACCTTTTTTCACTTCCAAGTACATCCAAATTACCTTCATACAGACAATTCTGTCTCTCTCACACACAGTTATATGTGCAGTGCACATATAACTGTGTGTGAGAGAGAGACAGAGAATTTTATGCATAAATACCTAATGTATATATGAAAATGAGTTTAGATCAATGCATAAACAATACTTTAAAAAGATTTATTTGCTAAAATTCAAATGTTTCTGAGCTGAAGTTTCATTTTCTCTCTATCAAAAAGTATTGGGTAATGCAGGAGAGAAGATTGTTCTGGGCACGATCTCCTGTCATGTTTTTACCCCATGTCAGCAACAACTAAATAGAAGAATTTAAAATTGAATAGGTTTAAGCTAAAGAAAATTAATTAAAAAAAAAATATAAATTAATTTCATGTTCTTGCTGTCTTTGTCTGGCCCATTTTGGGTTGCATGAAAATGATTACCACACTAAGAAACATGGTTGTGTATATATTTCATTTAGGGTAATAATTTGTAGTATGTGAAGAATAACATAGACTTATCTTTTTTTTTTAACATTTTCTTAAATTTTTGTAATGTTTTTAAGTCATATTATTTTTCAGGGCAGTGAGCTGGCAGACAAAATGCTTGGAGACACTTCTTCTGGGTCTTTACCTTCAAAATGCTGCCAAAGTCAATAAAATAAAATACCAGTCAAGCACTGGGAAAATTTAACTGTTCTTTTTAGAACATCAAACTATAGTGAGAAAAGTGATTGGTCTGCCTGATAATGTGCGTCAGTTACTTACAGACATGATATAACTGCTACAAAAAAATTTTAATCATAGCCCTGTCTGTCAGACATGTGTGGATGATAGATTACATTAGATATTATCACTAAAAATCAACATCATCATCATTTGGCATCTGCTTTCTATGCTGGCATGGCTTAGACAGTTTGACTGAAACTGGCAAGCTGGAGGGCTGCACCAGGTTCCAGTCTGATTTGGCATGGTTTCTATGGCTGGATGCCCTTCCTAATACCAACCAGTCCAAGAGTATAGTGGATGCTTTTATGTGACACCAGCATTGGCCAAGACTACAATTTCACTTGGTTTGATGGGTCTTCCCAAACACAGTATATTGCCAAAGGTAGCAGTCACTTGTCATTGCCTCAATGAGGCCCAACATTGAAAGGGTGCTTTTTACATGCCACTGACACAGGTGCCAGTTACATGACACCAACATCAGCCAGAAAAATAAAATCTTATTATATATATATAAGCATAATAATCTTTTTCTTTCTTTGTCCAGGTCCATTTACAAGACCTCACCCTGCAATATGGAGGATTGTTTTTGGTAAGTCATGTTATGTTTGTTTTTATTATTGTTGTTATTGTTAATGTATCATTAGCATGCCAGGCAAAATGCTTAGCAGCATTTTGTCTGTCTTCATGTTCTGAGTTCAAATTCCACCGAGGTCGACTTTGCTTTTCATCTTTTCAGGGTTGATTAAATAAGTACCAGTTATGCACTGGTGTTGATGTGATCGAGTTAATCCCTTCCCCCAAATTTGAGGCCTTGTGCTTCTAGTAGAAAAGATTATTATTATTATTATTATTATTATTATTATTATTATTATTATTATTATTATTGCAGAGTGGATTGATAGAATCTTTACATTAAATAAAATGCCTTACAGTATTTGTTCCAAATGTTTGCATTTTGAGTTCAAATCCCACTGAAGTCAGCTTTACTTCAGGGCCAATAAAATAGTTTCAAAGTCAGTGGTATCAACTAATCATTTCCCCTAGAAATTATTGGCTTTGTGTCTAAATCAGAAACCAATCGTGGATTTTGTATTTTTAATTCTTCATTTGAAAGATACACCAAGAGTTTCCTTTTGTGGGACAAGAATTTGGCACATTCCAGAAAAAATGCATAAAAGTGTTAGAGAGTAAAAGATTATATTTGTGATTAATGAACCTGCTGAAGATTAGCAAGAACATTCAATAGAAAGCATAGAAAATATTCTGGAATAGCAATGTTGTTCAAGGTGAATAAATACATTGCCTTAACAATGTTAATATATCCTAGTATTACTTCTTTCTGGAACATGCTTATGTCTCTCTTTATTGGTAATTGGTCTATGTACTGACAGAAATGAGTGTGTATTTCTCTAGTCATGTCCTTTACCAAACAGATGACAGGCACATTTCTTAACTATTTTAATTTTCTTTTTTTTTTTTTTCATTTTAACGTAGTTACTTAGTTTTGTAGCTTGCTTGTGTTTAACATTATGGTTATTTAGTTATGCTAATTAGATGTTATTGTCATTTTGTCAAGGAGAATGATGTCAGGTTTATGTGCTAATTTAACAGCCTGTATATTTACTAAAGCTCTTCAGTATTTTTGCATCATCATTTTCTGAAGCAAGTTAAAGTTCATTTGAGAACCAGAGAATCGTTTTGTTTTTCTCTGTAGTCAACAGTTAGTAACTTGGCACAAATAGTGCAGTTTTGTAATGTTGTATCTTCAACTATATTTTGTCAAAGCTGTTGTGAACATCCTGATGCAATGTGATGAATTGTTTCAGGAAATACTCCAGGATGTAACATTTGTCATCATCATTATATGTATGACATCACCACTAAAATATTTTCCTTTCACTATATCTAATAGGGATTGTTATACCTCTGTTATAAATGTTATTACTTCTGCTGTTCCATACAAGCTGTAATAGTGCATCCAAAGATAATCTTTTATTTATATATGATGTATCCTGTAAATGGCTTATCCTGGTTGATGCCATTAGTTTGACTGTTTTGGCTGCTGTGTTAGATCCAGGCTTCAGTTGTTTGAAGTTTCAACCAATTTTTTGCATGGATTTTGTTGTTACAAATAGAATCAATTTGCTACTTTCCCATTATAGTCAACAAGGGCATGTAACAGATCTCGTGAGTTAGAAAAGTAGTGACAACATAAATGACTGCTCTTTGACACTCAGTAATCTCCTGTGATGTGTTGTTGCTGGGTGTCTGACTTATTGTGCAGTATGGGATTATTTTTTCTTTTTAATATATTTATCACATGACTGTTTATGAATATTAGTTTTATTGTAATTCAGTACAATACCGCAGACCTATATACTGTAACTGACATTGATGATAATGGTACACAACATCAACATGTTCTTGCCGTTGAGTTTTTAGTATCTTTCAATTGGCCATGCATTTATTTTTCATTCTCATTTGGACACGTTTTACACAAATAGTTTGTCATTTGTGTTCGGATATTTGTAGAATGTACATTTTTGTTCAGCTCCTTCATTATTTTTCCCTCCTTGGAATTCCAAGTCATCTACTCTTTGATCAGTTTACCTTGCTGTTTTTTCCAGTTGAGTGCTGGGGTCAATGTAATCGACTATCACCCTCCCCAAAATTTCAGGCCTTGTGCCTATAGTAGAAAGGCTTATTATTATTATTATTATTATTGAGTGACAGAGCAGTGCATGCCATCAAAGTGACATGGGATACAAATATACTAAACCCAATATACTCCTCATGACTACCCCTCTGATAAGAGTACATTAGGCACATGCATCACAACCATATGTGCATGACATGGTGATCTCATTTTCAAGATAAACAGCGTGTGACCTTGCAGATAGAGCCCAGTTAGAATTTTCTTCAGGTCGGGTGGCCCATCTCGCTCAAAAGATCCCTGAATAAGGGTTGTTTAAGGATGATGAATATTTCCAGAAGTGAATTATTCAAACTCTAAAGAATTCCATTCATCACATGGCTGTGATGCTTTCCCACTACTCCTGCTTGTGATTAGAGATGCACATATCATCAGTTATTGAGGGACATGCTCAACTGGTTAAAGTCAAGCAACTAACAAGCATGAGTAAGATGGTAGGGTTTGATTGAATTTGTTGTATCTCTCCTGAAATTTGTTATCGTCATCATCATCATTATCTTCATGTATCTAAATTTGAAACCATTTTATTATTCATTCTGTACTGGCATGAGTGGGATGGATTTTGTGAATTTAGAAATTTTTCTCGTGTGTAAATCTTATATAATAAGTTGTGTAACAACTGTCATTTATTTTCCAGCTTTTAATCAAGTTGGAGTGGTGCCTGTTAGTCAGACAATATGAGCCCAGCTAAATTATAGATCTGACCTAGAAGCATATTGTAAATGCTAGTGACTATGTACTCTGCAGTCCAGTACTTTACTGTTGCAACCATACTGTCTGTATTCATTTTTAAAAAATTACTTCTCCTACTCCTTAAGATATTGAATAACTACTATGTCATGAGTTCAAATGATACTCTGCCTATTTGTATAATATTTATATGCAAGGTGTGCTTATTCTGCATATATCATTTGAGGTGAAACAAAACAAGGTTTTGCTCCCATACTGCCATTAATTTGACTGTCTTCAGTCCAACTACTGCTCCAAAATAAGGCCTAAATCAATAGTTATTGATGTACAATACAATCACTATTGAACTATTTACTTAATAGGACCTAACCTACTAAAGTTGAATAATGGGTGGGAGAAGAAGTGATTTCTCTCTCTCTCTCTCTCTCTCTCTCTCTCTCTCTTTCTCTCTCTCTCTCT
>NC_068983.1:134604265-134620173 GCF_001194135.2 Octopus bimaculoides | reverse complement strand
TCTCTCTTTCTCTCTCTTTCTCTCTCTCTCTTTCTCTCTCTCTCTCTCTCTCTCCCTTCTCCTCCTGCTTCTCCACTTATTCCTCTCTCCTCATATATATTCTCTCTTTCTTTCAACAAACAATCTTTTGATATGTGAAACTAATTGTTGAACAATAATATATTAGTAATATAGCCAGTGAGTATTACCTTCTAGTAACTAAAAATCAACTAATAAAAAAAAAATCATATACTTTGGTTTGCTAAGACTATTATGACTGTAGTTTTGGCTATTTCCCATTATGTGTCAGCTGTAATGTTTCCTCAATCTGCCATAATTTATTACTCTATTGACAACAGTATCATAATATATATTTATATATATACTAGGTGTGTTTCATAATATCACATACTCAACTTCTTTCCACTCAATGAATTGTGTTACTTTCTTTGTCTCATTCTCCTCTTCAAATTCTTCACTGATTAAATATTATATTTCTATTTCTAGGACTCAGTGTCCTCTACTTCATGTTGTTGGTGTTCCTCTTGTTCCAGAACCCACATGATGCACGTGTAATTTTAGGTTGGCTTTACCATGACTTGAAAAACGGTACACCTGATGAAAAGGTAAGGATAGAAGTAGCAGGTTTCTTCAGCTTTGTGGAACTGTACAGCCTTAGATGATCCTTAACCCTTTAGCATTGAGATTACTCTGTCAAATGTAATGCTTATTTATTCACATTGTTTTGAATTAATCATTCAAGGTATTAATGATGAGATTGGGGTTTGTTTGTTTTTTTTCATTTTTTTTTTTTTAGAATGTCATTGTAGTATATATAGGTGGGAAAGGCTGGATCTGGTCTGTTTAATCATGAAACAGGTTGAAATATTTGGGTCAGATGGGGCGATATGGTTGGTTTAATACTAAAGGATTGAATGTATTCAATTTGGTTAATTCTTTTTTTTAAGTTAAGTCAGTGGATTGTAACTTTGAACATAAACTCTTCAGTTTCTTTACACACACACTGGTTGTCTGTGGGAATTGTCTGTCAGAGACATAGTTTTCATATCTGAGTCTGTGAAAAGCGTTTAATTGTGGAGGTAATCTAGATTTGAAAGGTCACTTCAGTGTAGACAAAAGTTTGGGCAGGAAAGAAACCATTGCTACTGTCTTCGAAGTAACCATGTTGAACATGCAGGAATTCTATACTCTGTATCAGATGTATAGAAGTAGTTAGCAGGAACAGCCACCTAAGAAATAAAATCTTTCTAACTTTTCAGGCGGCCAACTAGAAGTAGCTAATGGCTTTTCTGACTTAATCAAAAGTGAAAGCCAATGTAAAAGTAGCTGAGACAAGCTCAGGGAACTATTCCTTCTGTTGGCAACAAAAGACTTCTCTCTCCAAGGTCAGATTGTAATATGATGCTTGTGTATGAAGTATGATATTGCAAGGTCATCAGAAATAGGCCCTGAATATCAAGGATTTGTAAATGCTAGATAGAAATCAGACAAGCAAGCTCACCCAAGTGTAATGTCAATATGCATGAGTTAGGGAGCATGAGTGTGTTGAGAGAAACTTAGCATTGAAAATAACTGTAGCATACAAAACAGAAGACTACTACAGATATGTAATGCATATGAAAATGATA
This sequence comes from Octopus bimaculoides, assembly GCF_001194135.2. Classification (NCBI taxonomy): domain Eukaryota; kingdom Metazoa; phylum Mollusca; class Cephalopoda; order Octopoda; family Octopodidae; genus Octopus; species Octopus bimaculoides. Next base: position 134,618,545 of record NC_068983.1, on the reverse strand, counting down.
GTTGTGTGAAAAAGTATCAAATAATGGAAGTAAATGAGCATACAGAAGAGGAAGATGTAAAGAGTAGTGAGGTCTGATCTCAACATATTAGGCTTCTGAAAGATGATGAGGGACTGCAGCAATTGGCAAGGTGCTATATTGAAACTAGTTCATATATATATATATATATATACACATACATACACCCAGGCCTATTCCCCATTTTTTTAAGAGTGGGTAGCCACAACAAGACACACGCCAGGCATTCCATTCATTTCCCAGCTCAAAGAAGCAAGCCCCATTCTATGCTTGGGTCAAGGCGTAGAATGCAACCCCCAATATCAGCAGTGGGGCCTGATAGCATATGCTGGTTCTGTACCCCTTTGAACAACATCAAATTCGCTCATCCGTCCACAAACACTCCAAGCTTTCTTATCATTTATAAACTCTCTTGCCTCTCTCACTCCAACAAAACAAGAAAAACTAGTTCATACTAGCATAGAAAAGCAGATATAAAAATAATATTGCTGAATAAATTATAATTAGTATTCAAATGTCTTTATTAGCCTTGCAGGCCTGCTGTCCTGTGAAGATCTATCATAAACAAAGTGTGTGTGTGTGTGTGTGCACATTTAGTGTTATATGTTTGTGAACTTGCAAAAGTATAGTTTCATTTATTAAGTCAACAGTCAATATGTAGATCAATTCCTTTTGGCTGCAGGGCTGGATGTAACTTATACCTGATGTATTCAACATCATCATCGTTTAACATCCACCTTCCATGCTAGCATGGATTGGATGGTTTAGCAGGAGCCTGCACCAGACTTCTGTTTCTGTTTTGGCAGGGTTTTTTATAGCTGGATGCCCTTCCTAACATCCATGAATATATATAGTGCTGTCATCCTGTATAGTACTGTCACATTTCCATGCTCATATGAGTTGGAGGGAAATACCTTGATAAAAATATATTTAAAAAGAAATTACTTAAGGTAGATACTGACAAAGATTATTTCTTTTAAAACCAGGAATATGCTGTTAACTGTTCGGATATCAGTTGGTCTCGGCTGTATGAGCATGTGGACTTTTTCGCCTTTTCCCATTTTTTTGGTTGGGCTCTGAAAGCACTTCTCATCCGGCATTATGGAATTCTTTGGACAATCAGCATCTTGTGGGAAGTTACTGAGGTAAGTTGATTATTTACTACAAAATGCTTCTTTTTTTTTTTTTTTTTTCTGGTTGTTTGTTTTCCATTGTAAACCTCTCTGGTCATGACACTTCTACATTATCTAAGCAAGATCTTTTTTGCTTCTGCTTCTTTGTCTGCTTACATCTCTCTCTCTCTCTCCTCTTCTTCCTCTCACACAATTGATTAAATAGAATATCTGTTTGTGCTGTTGTTGAAGGAGCAGTCATGAATCATGTTGATTGATGTTCTGTTAACTGTACTAAAGCAGCAGGGCGTTTGAAAGTGACTGTACTGGTATAAATGGATATTTACTGGATGATGATACACCAGAAATGGTGGTGGAAAGTATCTACCATGAAGGAAAACCTTATAGGACATTGTTAAAAGTCAGATTTGAAACTGTTGAATATCAGATAATGATACAAGTTGAAAATATTATATGGAATTGATAATGGTGTGTAAATTACTGTAGCTATTGACAAAACCAAATAAGTGTTATTATAACAGTTGTAATGGTAAAATACTTTTATCAGAAAATGGCATTGTATGTATGAAATAAATTGTCAACCATTTTGTCATTCTTCAAAGAAACGTTTCCATTTCTCCTACTAGGCAGCATTTGTACATCTTCTCCCCAATTTCGCTGAATGTTGGTGGGATGCTCTGGTTTTGGATGTGTTAGTTTGTAACGGATTTGGTATTTACCTTGGTATGCTGGTTTGTCAAAAACTGGAGATGAGAACATATTACTGGGAGAGTATCAAGTAAGTAACTTCATTGCAACCCATTCTATTTATAATTTCATTCACATTTAGGATGTGATATAGAAATGTAAATTTACTTAGAATTTAACTGATACCTTATTTTTGTCCTTTGTTTCATTTTTAAAATTATTTAAATTAATGTTAAAAGAAGTACAATGATTTGTAAGACTAACTGTTTGACTCAGTTACTTGGCTGTGTGAACAGTTGGTCTAAAAGTAAAACCTCTCAATCAAGATGATAGGCAATTGATATGATCAATAAAGTATTGTTGTGTAAAATTAACTAACCTGTATCAACATATAAAAATGGATACCAAAACAATGATTACTATAATTATTACAGTGCTAAAGTAATGTAGAGGTTGCATGTACATTCACAAAGATTATTTTACAGACATGCACATTTATATCCTGATTGTTTGTTTCACAGAGATATCCATTCCACCACTGGAAAAATACGCCGAGCAGTTCTACAGTTTACACCATCCAGGTAAGTTTACCTGATTATATATATATATATATATACTGAAAGTCTACATCTATTGACAGTTTTGTGACAAATGCTTTAAACATCTTTCCATTGTCATTTTAATTACTGCACAACCCTCAAGCTAGATGGTCACTTTAATGTCTGTTTTCCATGCTGATATAGGTTGCATGGTTTAACAAGACCCAGCATGCCACAGGGCTGCACCAAGCTCCAGTGTATACTGGGTGCTTTTCTCTTTCTTTTTGGTTCCACTGGTTGCCAAGTAAGTTGTAAGACAAGAAAAGAACAGGAAAGTGGAATCCTCCATGACTAAATGGTGGGGTTGTATTAGGAGGTGGGAGAGGTACCTTTATACCAGGTGCTGATAGGCTAAAATATGATAGAGAGACAAGGACAGGTGTCTTGCTATACAGGAGGTACATGGTTACCCCACATTATAAGGGAAGTATTTTTGTGAGGCATGCACTCAGTTAAATATTGCTCAAAGTTGGGTTTATTTCTCAATTATGAAGGCCAGTAATTTGGTATTATATAACAGTTTTACCAGTCATAATTTAATCTGCAGCAAGCATCATCTAAAATATGCAAATGTTAAAACACACCAAATATAGCTGAAGACAGCTTTCATAAATATGTGTACATATTTGTATAATTGTGAGACAGTAGAATGTTAGTTTAGATGATTTGAAATCATCAATAAGAAAAAGCTATTGTAATAGGGAAGACACAGCTTAGAAATATCCCACCAATAGGAGTGTGTTGGTGAAAGCAAGTTTGTCTATCAGATACATGGCCTATTTCTACATTCTAATGTAATGATAAACTGAAAAATTGCCATTACTTGAATTTGTAGTGACGTCATTTGGCGCCAAAATACAGTCGCCATTACTGCGTTTTCATCTATGCATCCGCAGGGAATAGTTCCGGAAGGAACACAGGAAGAGTCCCATGCACATGCGTGGAATTCAACATCTAAACGTTCCCGCTTTTTTCACTCTCTTCTCGCCGGCCGGCGAAGAGGTAACACAGGTCCAACAGAGCTCTCTCACATGAGCGTGGTCAGGTCAAACTGTCTCTCCAACATTCCAACTCTGGGGACAGCTCACAACAACATTCCGGCGTCTCAGCAACCATGCCTATTTCCACCATAAATAAATATTGTTGTGTTGATAGTTCAGAGTCAGCGTTTCGTTGTTATTTAGAATTTAATATAGGAAAGTGGGTGTACACCTAATGGTGTATAACCACTTTCCTATAAATTTTTCTCAGTATACTTATATTTATTCTGTTTTTTTTCAGCTGGACTCATGTGCGATGGCTTGATCCCAATTCCTCCTACATGAGAGTGTTGGCTGTAGGTATTTTAGTTGTTATATGGCAGGTAAGTTGTATTTGTAACATTTTCATATATGTTGTCAAAGAAATGGTAGTAACAGGCTTAATGACTTGCAGTATTTTTCTTATGTATCTCTTACATTTTAAGTTTAGACCTTGTTAGTGTGTTGTTCTTTGCTTTTCACCTTTCTGGAGTTAATAAAAGTTGTACAAGTCATGTATTGCATTTGATTTGAGTGAATGATTGACATTGCTTTCTTACATCAGCTTAAGGCAACAGATTGAAGGATTGAAAATAAGACATACATGTATTTCTCAGGATCATTAGATATAAGTGGAGTGAAATGGCTGTAACTGAGAAATGAAACATTAGTGGTTAATTATTTCTATTGTTCCACACAGAAACTTAGTAAAGCTAATGTAGAATTATATTTACCTCCTAATTATAATGGGAGAAATGATAGTCAAATTGACTTCATTATTGTAAAGCTTCTAGTTAAGGTAGAGGTAGTCAGTTAGATGATTCAAGTTGCCTATACTTCAAGCACCTTCTGTCTACTTTTCTGCTATTATTTACTATACATATATTTTTTTTAATTTGCTGAATCTGGACTGTTCCCATGATCTTTGCCATCCTTCCTTGATCAGTAAGATTGATTGACCTTAATATTCTTCTTAAACCATTGTATGTCAACAATTGCAAGAAAGACATGAGAAGAAAGGAAGTTTCAGAAGGCCAGTGTTCACATTAAGGAGGACTGGAAGTGGTGTTTAGTGCATTGCTTGTGGTGAGGTGGGTAGATATAAGACTGATAGGAGACATGTATGCCTTGTTGGAGGTGAGCTCAGCCAACTCCATGGATCAGAGAGAAGGAACTATAGTGTGCTTGTGAGTGGCTTTATAACCCTTTATTAAATGTAGCCTAGGGTATCTGTGTAACAGCAGCAACATCTTTCCAGATGTGTGAGCAATACTCTATTGTAGCCCCTACCTAACCTTTGTGGAGTGTCCAATAATTGTTGGAAACTGTTGGGATGAGGACAGCTGTGTAAAGAAGTACCAATCTCAAATTGTGGAGGGAACCTGTGGTAGAGGTAGACCCAGGAAGACATGGGACAAGGTGATAAAGTATGATCTTCAAACTTTGGGCTTCATGGAGGCAATGACGAATGACCAAGACCTTTGACATTATATCATGCTTGAGAAGACCCATCATCATCATCATCATTGTTTAACGTCTGCTTTCCATGCTAGCATGGGTTGGACGATTTGACTGAGGACTGGTGAAACCGGATGGCAACACCAGGCTCCAATCTGATTTGGCAGAGTTTCTACAGCTGGATGCCCTTCCTAACGCCAACCACTCAGAGAGTGTAGTGGGTGCTTTTACGTGTCACCTGCACAAAGGCCAGTCAGGCGGTACTGGCAACGGCCACGCTCAAAATGGTGTATTTTATGTGCCACCCGCACAAGAGCCAGTCCAGGGGCACTGGCAATGATCTCGCTCAAAAATCCTACGAAGGCCAGTCAGGCGGTACTGGCAAAGGCCACGACAAGCCAAGTAAAATCACAGTCATGGCAGGTACTGGTGTTACACAAAAGGCACCCGTGTCAGTGGCACATAAAAGCAACTGTTACAGTCTCCAAGTGGTTGGCATTAGGAACAGCATCCAGCCATAGAAACCATGCCAAATCAGACTGGGGTCTGGTGCAGCCTTCCAGCCTGCCAGCCCTGATCAACCTGCCCAACCCATGCAAGCATGGACAATGGATCTTAACTGATGAAATGCTTCTGACCCTTGAAGAGAAGAGTCAGTTGTTAGAATATAGTCCAAGCTTCGTTAAGGATATGCTTGCCAAGATAGATTCTTGATTTTAGTGAAGCTCAACATTTGGTGCAATTGTGAGGGTTCTAATTGTGTGCTGTGTGTTAAGGTAGGGTTGCAATGATGTTTTCTTAATACGAGTAGTATTTGTGTTTTCTTTCTGTTGAGAGAGACAAGATTGATATAGCCCTATTAGCAGATACTTTTGTGGTGTCTGTTCATGGAATCAATGAAAGCTTGGTAAATGCTTGTCTATATTGCTAATGGAAGATGCATGGTTGGGAAAGATTAGGAAAGAATGGCGGGGTGTATTGTCATAATCAACGTGGTCGATGCCAGTGCTGTCTGATTGGCTCCCATGCTGGTGGCATGTAAAAAGCATCATTCGAGTATGATTGATCCAGTGCTGCCTGACTGGCTCCCATGCTGGTGGCACGTAAAAAGCACCTACTACACTCTCAGAGTGGTTGGCTTTAGGAATGGCATCCAGCTGTAGAAACCTTGCCAGATCAGATTCGAGCCTGGTGCAGCCTCCCTGCTTGCTAGTCCTCAATCAAACTGTCCAACCCATATTAGCATAGAAAGCGGGTATTAAATGATGATGATTTAATGTCCATGTTCCATGCTAGTATGAGTCATCTGCATAAATTAGTGTTGTCAAAAATTTGTTGTGAATAATACTGCACTGTCTTGGACAATCAGCTATAAATTTGATATTATCTCAAGCCTAAATGTTCCCCATAAGTTAATACAGAGCAGTAGAGATTTCAATTTAGTATTGACTTACTCTTAAGTGAATTCTCAACCAAAGTTGAAGGAATCCCTTTAGCTGAAATAAATGTATATACACATATGCATAGTGGTTGGGAAATTAAGATGCTGGTTTATTGACTGTGTTTATAAGTTCAAATCTAACTGCCGTTGTTCACCTTATACAAAGTGAATAACTCTGCTTTCTCCATTTTTCCTGACTCTTCTCCTCACACTCTTACTTCATACAAGAATGTATAGGTTATATTTTGTAAAATTTTTATATTCAATTTCAGGTTGCAGAATTGAATCTGTTCTTCCTAAAACACATATTTATGATTCCCCCTGCACATCCAGTCAATGTGATACGCACTGTGCTTATTGCACTTGTTTCTGCACCAGCAATTAGGTGAGTTTACTTTGAGTCTCAGAACTAGAATGGAGCCAGCAATTATGGATGTTAAACACTGGTTTGTAATAGTGAGTGTGTGCATGTGCACATATGTGTGCATGAACATCAGTTTTGGTACAATACTTTCATGATATGCTGTCTATTCCTTCTTTACAGTTGTGGTCACATGACAGCTTTATTTACATTTTGCCAGTAGCAGTTACAGAATACTAATTATATTGTCATCATACAGCATATGGTGTCTTCTATTATGTTTATATATGCACAAAATAAATTACCTCATGGCTGTGTAGTTGAATTTTGCACTATTTATCAGATCATCGCCATGGCAGAATGTTTAAAAAGCTTCCAAGTTTAATTCAGAGTATATTGGGCCTGAAGAATTTAAAGAGACATGAAATCATAATTGTTAGGTTCTATTCATGTACTCCCATTAACTTATATTTTTTAACTGAAAGCAATTTTTATAGCAAGGCTAAGTATGGTTTTTTCCAAATAGATTAAACTGCTTATGTTGAAGAAATATATGTGAATGTTTGATGAAAAATATCTTAAAACCAGATTTGGTACTTAGTTACCAAATTGATTTTAAAAAGTGACAGTGAGGAAGTAAAATTGGTGGTGAGGATCTACTTTTAGTCACTTTTTAATTTTAATTTATTTTGTTTCTTTCTGTGGTACTATAATTGATGTTTACCAGTTACATTAACAAAACCAGAACTATGAAATTTAAAATTTTCCTTGCTTTGAGATTAATATCACATGTTTGTGCCATCTTTATTATTGGGTCAGTGACTAAGATTGTTCAAGGGGTTAATCCTCAGGAAATATTTTGGACACTTTAATTCTGAAAAAAAAAAAATTTAGTCTGAATTGACTTTCTATGACATTTCCTGGCTCTCCAGCTTGAATATCTAAGAGATGTAGGTCATTTCTACAACTTGAGTCTATCCGATGTAGTTTATTTCTTATCTCTAGACACAAATACCCTGTGTTTTAAGGGAAGGAAATTAATGTTGTTATCTTCAAACATTTCCCAAGTAGGTTAGTCAATTAAGGGAAGTGAAATTACTCCAATCAAAGATCAGGGCTATTGTGTCAAATATTTCTTGCTTGCTGGTATTTATCCTGGAATTTGGATATCATTTTTAATGTTATTCAGATGCCAGTTTCTGGTGTCAGACTGATGTTGTACAGTTTATCCAGTAATATCGAAACAGTAAGTTGCAAGAAATCTTCATAAGTTCAGCAAAGCAGGCTCTTCAGTCATGTGACATCACCACTGTAGAGTGGTGGTAAGCCTTGAGAAAGTTACATATGGGTTTGGTTCCAAGCTTACTGATTAATTTCATTCTTATTCTCTTATATAACTGCTAGCACAGCCAAAAGGTAAACAATAGATAAGTGGTTCAAGTTTTCTTAGTGGGTCTATTATTCTTTTACCTAGACAGAAGTTCAGCTTTAAAAGAAAAAAAAAACCTTTTGCATTACTTAATACTTGCTATTTTTCTGGTTTTCTTATAAGTTCAGATCCTTATGCGATGAAATCTGGGTTTGCAACCATATTAATAATACACAAACAAAATAGATACAGTTAAAAAAGAAAGATTTCTAAATATCTATTTAGTAAAATAGTAGAATAAAAAAAAAAAAAGTTGTGAAGATCTGCTTCAACAAATGACAGAAAAATATGTAAGCAATTATCACTCATCATGAAAGGATCTGCTTAAAATATTGGCTGCTTTTCTTCTTTACAGTATAAAATTACAAGAAAGACTGTGTTAGCTAATTTGTTAATGTTCAGGAATACAAAAGAATTCAGTTTTCTTTCAGTTGAGTAACTTAAACTACTTTGAGCACTACTGTCTCTAAAATTTCTCCATTTTGTATAGCTTCCAGAATGTTTCCTTTCCTGCTTTTAGATTTATATTTCCCAATTCCTGGTTTTTGTCTTCCACTCTCTAAGAATCACTATTGTGGTTAGTTTTTTTCTCTTCATGTTTCAAGTATTATCTCAGTACTTTTATGATTCTTATTTTCCTTTCTCTCTCTCTCTCCCCTCCCACCTTACACACAATCTTTCTCACAATTTTCCCTAAAATATTTTAGCTGTATCATCCTTATGAAATATAGTTTTGTTAAGATGATAATTCATACTACAGTTACCATTTCTTGTCCCATTTTAATCCTCAATAGGATATTGTTCTATAAATGAGACATATTTTTATTGATATTGCAAAACAAACCAATTTCATTTCATTTTTACAGACAATATTATATGTATGTGACTGACACACAATGTAAGCGGGTTGGGACCCAGTGCTGGGTTTTCTGGTAAGTGTACTTTAACATTCTGATTCTTTTGTAACACTTTCATACAGTTAGTCCAATATCATTATTTTGTATTCATTTTTTGCTTTGCTTGGAGACATCTTACCACTTGTTGCAATCTTTGTCATTTCCTTTACAAAGTTCAGCTTCCTGAGATCAGTTTCACCATTTCTTTCCATACTGTTCTCTTCCACAGATTGCCCATTACTTCTTCTTTAGTTATTTGTCATCCTCCATTTGTTTCATATAGCCATCTCTCTTGCACACATCTGATTCTTCTTGTACCTAGTCTTTCCCTCATGCACTCTAATGTTACATATCCAGCAGAGCATGCTTGTTTCATTTCTTTCCAACCTTCACACATCTTCCACATTTAGTATCCATGTTTACTACTGTGCAATTTTTCAATTCATACATAAACTTTTCTTGCCATTTTCTTTTTCTGGCTATTATGCTACCACCCCGCCCGTACACTTTCACTGCTAATTAATTACTAATTAACTAGGTAACAGAAGCTAACAACTACTTCTAGGAGACCTTCCAAGCATTTGAAAGAATTCATTTTATTACTGCTAACTACTCCTGCATATCTGCTATAAACAATAATTCTCTATTAAGCCTTCCAGCAATCCCGCTGCATCACTTGTATGCCCTAAGTTTACACCACATGGCATTTCTACATATATCTTTCTTACATATCAAGCTTGGCCATCACCTACACCGCAGTGGAGTCTTACTTGATAACCAAGACATTTGTCTTTGTAAGGTTTACTTGAATCTAGGCTTTCCCTTCCACATTTGGAATTTCTTGTCTAAATCTATGAGACTTATACATTTCATTTAGAGGAAGTCCCCTTGGACAGCCAGTCTTAAAAATCAGTTATAGTCTAGAGAATGTTAACAAATAGGGGTATGATCATTGCTAACAGCATTTCTGTACCTGACTTGTCTTTCACAAACCATTCATCTACACTTAATTTCTTTAACGACCACTAGACTACATAGTGTAGTACCATGTTATCTCACTAGGAAGAGGGCATCAGTGGTGCTCTTCCTGTCACAAGCTAAACTGCATCTCATCTAAGTTAATTTTCTTGCTGACTAGTTGTGCTATAACCCATTCTTTTATTTTCATAGCTTGGGTCCATCAGTCCAATATAAAAGATGACTGAAGTAAACTGTCCAGAGATATTGTTTGGGCAGATGTCCAAGCTGGTATTTTTCCAAAATTATGATTTAAAATTTTTTTAAGTTAAGAAGAGGAGGTGGAAAGAGTTCTCATGACCATTACAAACTGTCCCAGAGTGGTGAAATTGATATAGTCTATACTTAGAACATCATTAGATTAGTACCTGCAGGAAAAGCAGGGGTGGGTAGGGAGTTGTTGTTCTGGTTTGAATGTTTCTATTAGTAAACTCTGTGAAAGAACCAAATAGTGTGTTTATTAAACAAGTCACTCTGCTGTGAAAACTTTGTTTTCTAAATGTGTAATCAATAATATCTCTTAATGGATTAAAGAACTAGTCATATAGTCATAATGGAGATTCTGCAGGTTGGAGATTTCTAGGATCTCCATCATAAAACAGCACAACTTTAGGCTTATCAAACAGTCATCTAAGTATTTATCAGAATATACATAAATTTGAAATATAACACTAAAGCTTTAAAAAATATTTTGAATGAGAAATATCTTTATGATGTGTTTTATATAGAGAGACTTTTCTATAATTTAAAATCTCAATGTCCCTGTCCATATATCTATAAAGATAAACTTTGTGTGAGGTAAATTTCACTACAGTTTTGGTTTCATAATATAAATGACAAAATTTTTATTATCCTCTTTTACTAGGCTCACTTTCTTCCCTAAGAACACAAGAAAACCATTCTGAAACTTTGAATCGTCATAATGGTGCTCAATCCTTAAATAGATTATAGGACATGATAATGAAAATATATCAAAATCTTAATTGATGTTCTTCTATTTTGGATATTTTACAAAACGTTTTTCTGAATTATTAACAATTTCTCCACTTTTAGTGCCATTACTTTAACAGAAGCTATTGTATGTGTCAAATTTGGAATGGACCTCTTCAAGAAAACAGTCATGATCTGGCTTCTCTTTTGGCTTGGAGTTCAAGTAAGTATAGATCCATTATTAATATTGTCATCAGTGTTTTTGTATGCTTTTCCCCAGGCTGGTGTGAGTTGGACTAGATTCTTCAAGGCAGTATTCAGACTGAGCTGCAGAATGTATTGTTTATAAGAAACTTGACCTCAAGGTAAACATTCCTGCATGCGTGCATATACACACACACAAACACACACACACACACACACACACACACACATATGTATCCTGTCTTGCAACTTCGCTCACAAGGCATTGGTCAGTATAAAGTTATAGAAGACACATACAGTAGATGAAACCTGAAACCATGTGCTTACTTAGCAAACTCCATTTTCACACTGCTGTGTCTATTTTTTAAAATTTTCTTTTAGAATTAACTCTTATTAATATACTTGCCTTATTTCATTGCCTCCTACTTTAAAAATTGTTGCATACATTTGCCTTGCTTGAAACTGGTGACAGGAAGAGTATCTGACTAAAGAAAATCTACCTCAACAAATTCCATCTGCTCAATGCAAGCAGGGAAAAGTGGATGTTAAGCAATGATGATAGACATGTATACACAATACTGGAAAGCTTCTATCTTGAGATATTTGATGTGAAATTATTGAACTATAATGTGCTCTCTTCTTTGTGCTCCATCCATCTTCTGACATCTTCAACTATTACTCTGATATTCAGGTTTATATTCATAGTAAATTCTTGTATCAATATATATACATAGAAATACTAATGACATGATCATGAAATAATTTTGAAGATACTCTTTGCTTTGTGTATATGTTTCTATCCATCCATCTGTCCATCCTTCCATCCACACACACACACACACACATACATGCACCTTATTTTTGATCCTAAGAAGGTGTTTGAATTGTTGAGCAAGATTTTGAAGATGGGTGACACAAATAAAATGCATAAGTCCCAATTTCAGAATCTGTTGTGAGCTTTATATTTTAGAAGCTACCTAACTAACAAATATATATATATTCCCATAATTTTGTTGTGGTGGAAATTTTTTAGGGGTGAAGATAAGCTATTAACCAACTGTAGTAGTTCAAACAAATATCACCTTTTTCTAAATAAAAAATATTAAAGGAAAGTATGGAGTCCTTACACTTCACTTTGTTTTCAAAATTTTGAAAAAGAAAAATCTGCAAGCGCCATATATAAAAAAAAAACTCCAGTATAAATGTATTTGACATTATTTCACAGAAGACTGACATTTTTGGTTTGTACATACTGCTGACAAATTCAATCTGGTGTTTCCATCCAAAGATTCTTTTAATTACAGATTTTTCTACTAGAATATGGAGACATTGTGATCAAAAAGTATAAACAGTCTCAGCTAGTTAGATTTTGCTTTCAAGACTATTTACTTTATATTTTTCTCTTCTTTCAGCTCCTAGGCAGTTTGGCCTGTGTTTACTCATGTGCACTGTTTGCTAAAAGAAATGAGGTAAATATAATTTTGATCTTTGATTCTGTGAGTATTTTAGTTACTTTCGTGACTTCAAAAATATGTGATTGTAGCTTATGTAGATTCTGTTAAGAGTTGATTAGAATACTTAGATGAGGGCCAATGTAGGCTGATATTAAATTTTCTTAGTTGCAATGAAAATAGGGGTGTCTGAGAGACAGAGACAGACAGACAGAGATGGAGAATGTAGTTTTCCTGCAGAAATGACAATGTTTCTAACTTCCTTTGTCCTTCTTAGACTGAGGTTAATCAATTTGATAGTTGATGTAATGTGTATTGTCTCAGGTTGGTTCATGCTTAAAATGAATTCACAATTGGCTTTGTTTGAGGGATATAATTCAGATGAAATAGATGTTACTTGCTCATCAAAGATTTAGCTAGAATAGTGGAGGGTAGAATTATGAGTTTAGGATGTTTCATTTGAATTGATTGGACTGAGAAAATGGTAATATATGCATGGAAAGAGAATTTCAAGAAGATGCTGTTCTAGGGAGAAATGAAGACCATTCAATGTGTGATGTGAAAGAAAAGTTTTTGTTTTTAGTGGAGGTAATGTATTGTCCTGAAAAGAGGGCAAATACAATTCAAAATATTTAGAATGCTTTTGTGACAGAGAAAGCCGGTAGTTTGTGACCATGTGATTAGAATAACATTTAAAAAATGTTGGGCCACACATAATAGTTCCGTTATTTGACTTATAATTCCATATATTATCATCCAACCCATGTTCTTTTGGAGAAATATAGTGGCTGGGTAAGGCGTAGGCATGGCTAATATGGTAAGAAGCTTGCTTCCCTACCACATGATTCCAGGTTCGGTCCTACTGAGTGGCACTTAAGGCAAGTGTCTTTTACTATAGCCTCAGGTTGACCAAAGCCTTGTGGATTTGGTAGATGGAAACTGAAAGAAGCCTGTCATATATATATATATATATATGTATATATGTATATGTGTGTGTGTCTGTGTTTGTCCCCCCACTATCACTTGACAACCGATGTTGGTGTGTTTACATCCCCAAAACTTAGCAGTTCAGTAAAAGAGACTGATAGAATATGTATTAGTCTTGCAAAGAATAAGTCTTGGGACCGATTTGGTCAACTGAAAGCGGTGCTCTAGCCTGGCCACAGTCAAATGACTGAAACAAGTAAAAGAATAAATAGAATATGGTAATATCTGATGTTAATAGCATTGGTTGTTTAATTGATCAGAGCAATACCTTGAAGGCAGTTAATTGTAAGCCTAAGAGCAAACCATAAATGCTGCACCCAAGGTTGAAATGGAACCCCATGCCATATTCTGTTACATAGTAGCAAGCTGCAAAAGACTCAGTGGTACAGTCAGCATAAATGGCACTCCTAGTTAAAATGTTAATTGAACTGTGAGGATGTAAGTCCTGCTAATGGTGATCAGGGCTAATGATTAAAGTGTAGAACTAATACACATATAGGTATGTAGGAATGAATTGTGTGTATAGTATCTATGTGTGACTGAGTGTATGCATATATGTGTGTGTGAATTTTTATACATATATACACACACACACACACACACACACACACACACACACACACACACACACACACACACACACACACACA
>NC_068983.1:134575243-134603828 GCF_001194135.2 Octopus bimaculoides | reverse complement strand
ACACACACACACACACATACACCCACAGACACTTAACATTAAATGCAATTATTTTCTCTTGCAGCACAAAATGAATGCAGATTGGATGGACTCTGACAGTACAAATCGTACAACACCTGTGCATCAAAATTACTCGGCACATCATGTGCAGAGTAATTCTGCAGAAGCATCAGAGGGTAACAGCGCCCCACAAGAAACAGGCAGTCTCAGTCGTAGTCCGCTACATCATAGGGTAAAGAGTAACGTGACTAACGGAAGCCTCTAGGCAATCAGGCTAATCTGAAGATTGGATTTTGCTTCATTTCTCCCTTCCACAAGATATAATAAAAGCACATGGGAAGGGAGCTATATTATCATGAAGTAACTGTCAAGGAAGCCAGTAGTGGGTTTCATTGGGAAATTAAATTAAAATATACTGCAACAGGCTGTAACTGTTTAACAACAGACAATCACGTAAATATTGGGCAATGTTTTTTTGTTTTTGGTTTTTTTTTGTTTTATAATTCCTGTAAGCCCAATGAGTCTGTACATTGGCATTGACATTCCATTTTTTGCCCAGTTAATTATCCTAACAATGTTGTGAGGTTAGGAAGAAGGATTAAACAAAGCAACTTATGAGATTTAACCTCCTTTTATTTAAAAGCCTTTTTTTTTTTAATTTTGACTTTATGTAAGATTGTAAAGAACTGTATTTATTTCTCCCTCTTTGTAACCAAAGACTTTAATCAGTTGATGGCTTCCTGAAAAATTAAAATAAAATAAAGTTTTTAATCTGCATATATTATATGCAGTTTGTTGAAGTTAAATGGGTCAATTGGAGACACCATTCAACTCCTCCTGTCTCAAGAGTCATCAGTTCATATCCTGTTGTAATAGATAGTTCATTGTATCTTGGATTAAAATACATTTCTCAACTTACCTCTCTTTACCTAGCTGGAGAGAACAGGTACAAGACCATCTGTTGTAGACTAGCAATTTATCCAGGAACAGGGGTTTATCTAGTTGAAGTTTGCAAGAGGATTTAAGTTAGCTTTATTTAAGCAAACCTATGGAGTTAGCTGATCGAATGAAGCATTTATTTGATCAGTATTTCAAGCTATGACCATTTCATCTTTTAAGAATTAAAATATCTGATACACTCTTTTTAAATATGTTAAAGGAGTTTATTGGTGGAAATTTCACTATTACATTGATTATATCAAATAATGTCCTAGAAATTCTATTATTGAATTGCCAGGACTGATGTTTATCAAGGATCTTCAGACTACTAGATTATTAGGTCATGGCTTGATACACTAATTCTTTGTAATCCTATCACAAATTATTGAGCAGTACTAAAGAAACAAACTGATGAAGTACTACAGAGCTGGTTGCTATTGCACTTAACTTTTAACTGAAACAATTACTTAACTGATGGGTTTCTTTCTAAGCTTTAGTGGCCTCACTTTAATTTTCCTCTCTTTAATCAAATAATTTATTTCCAATCATGTAGTTAACCTGCTAATTTTATTTGTTCCAACACTAAATAATAAAATAGGAACAAATATTAAAAAAAAAAGTAGAAGTCTCTTATATATGTAAATAAAGACAAGAAAATTTGAAAACTTCTAGAGTTGGAGTTGTTTGAAATAGATAAAGAAATTAAATTTACAAAGATGTTATCATTCTGTAAATGCTTTTGAAACTTCTCTCAGCATTTCTTTGGCTTTATGTTTGTCTCGTACTATTTAAATGTGTTTAGACACATACACTGATGTGATCTACCCTATTTTAAGTTTGCTGCTAAGCAATTCATCTACCTCTGAAAAAGCCCCAAGCTGCAAAGGCTTAAATTTTTTTGTGTTTATATTTATTTATTATTTATCGATTTGTTTGTCTGTCAGGAACTAGATATATTGATTATATAAACTGTAGATTAATACTTTTGCTGAGAGAAGATTAATATCATAGAGAGACAATACTGCAGCAATCCTAAGTAGCTACTTAACTCTTCTCCACATTTTGTTTATTTAATGAAAAAAAAAACCTAATTAAAACTGAATTTTGTATTTCTTCTAATTATAAATATGACAAAGAAAATGTTTACTGGTTGTGTGTGTGTAATCTTGTTCATTTGTTTCTGCACCACCTATTAATTAGCATGGGCAAGCATAACTTGATTAGATTCACCCATATGAAACAAATCTATTAATATACTATTCTTCAGCCCAAACCTGATATTCAACATTTAGAAAAACCTTATAGTATGTCTCTGTATGGTTTGTTCTGTAGGCAAAGCAACAATGATTGGCTACCACACCAGTGAATTATGATGTGTCACTGAAAGTGGTTTGTGCTAAGATGTCTACATACAGGATATGAACTGTTGACCTTCCAACCAAAAGTCAGACACCTTATCAACTGAGATATCTAAAGGACCCCTGTCTAAAAGTGAACTAGCAAAAATGCATAAATTGATTCTGTGTAATTTTTCTAGTAAACACACTTGTATATATTTGTGTGTATAAATTGGTGAAACCCATAATCCATTTGTCTTCGTAGAGAGTATTTTGGGCAAATCAACACAGAGCCCATAATTCCAGGCTAATACCTAAGGCAAGATTTGAACTTGGCACTGTAAAACTAATAAAACAGTCATCATTTATACAGTGCTACTGTCTGTAACCATAAGATTTACTTTTCTGTGTCATTTCTTTCACTACTTGGTGAATTTAATGGCATTTGAAAGTTCTTGGTCAGAGGCACAGCACAATGACTTGACTGGAATAGTTGCCTCAGTTGAGTTCAACATCCTATCACATCAAGAAGCTGACATACAGACACACATTTATACATAAGATTAAAGATATTTAAAGAATGTCAGTTTTATATTTCTTCTTAATTATGATTGTCTGTCTGTTAAAGGAAGTTTCTGTTGTTGTGGTTGCTCCAATAGAAGTTCAATGTTGCAATTCAGGTTGAAATGTCAGGCTGGCTTCAACTTGAATTGACTTGGGATTTGAAACTTCTAAGAAGTTATCCATGAGGCACAATGCCTCAGGCATGTCTAGTAGAGCAATTTGCATTTTATTTGAAATATAGTTCCATTGGAACCTGAGGGTTTTTTACTCCCATCCAATGGTGGTTCGATGACTGGAGACTTTCAGAAAAAAATTGCATCTAGTGCACTTAATAGTTAATGTACTGCTGGCTACAAATAAATGGGTAACCACTTACATAACTGATTGTATTTGTTGCATATTTATCCATTACTGGCATTGGGGAGGAGAAGGTTGCAAATATTTCACTTTATACATAAATATATCTTGTTTTAATTTTATGTTAGTCTTTTACAAAAAAAAAATTAATAAATACAGAAATGTCATGGTGATTGTAAACAGACTGTCTCAAATTTCTTTAGTTCCCCTTCTGTTGTCATTTATAAACATTAAAACAAAGTCCTTAATCTAATTTATATTTGTTCTTTTCTTTTTTCATTGCTAAATCTACAGACACAGTAGCATCATAATGTAACTTCAAGTTTAAAGTAGAAACTTTAGTTGCACAATTTCTAAACTAGTGGAAATTCCTCATTTGGCACTTATTTTTCTCACCACTCTGGTTAGTTTTTACCAGATCTAGTTTAGAGCAACAAATCTCAATTGCTATTTTCTTCCTTAGATGTGTTAGGTGTGAGATTGAAATTTGTGAGATTCTATTAAAGAAGAAAATGAAGTTGGTTTCTCCATTTCCTACTCCCGGATCAGTGGAGGACATGAACTGAACACTGCAAGTTAATTAAACACCTGTTAATAACAGTTTTCCCATTTTTCAAGCAGTGATTTTATGCTTGATAGATCATGATATTCAATGACTGAACATATGTTGTCACTATGAAGACAACACATTGCTGCTCTTAATGGGATATGAACTGTTGGCTTTCACTGATAATCTAAAAGTCAATACTTATGACTACCTTTGTTTCCCAATGCAAAAAATAAAATGGTAGAAATATACAACACTTGTTGTTAAAAAAGAAAACAAAAATTTTAAAAAGCATTCATATAATGTAACTTTCGTATCAGTCTTATTATAATTTCATTTAGTTTGTTTTTTTTATACTTTTCCTTGATTTTCTTAGTAAATAGTGAGCTAAATAAAATATCTTAGGCTTCAGTGAATTGAATTCAATATCTGAGATTAGCTTTCATAATTTAACAGTTATTAAAATCGGTAATATACTGAGGGAAATATGTCATTGTTACCAGTTACACTTCTCTTGAAAATTGGTTTAGATCTAAGTCAAAGAAAAATCTCATCCCTCGACTTTTTCTTTTTTCTTCTCTAAAAACAAATGTTCCTTTAGAAGTATGTTCTAGAACATAAAATTATTTTGCCTTATTCTTGCCTTGGCAATTCTGTTCCTGTTCCTTATGAGGCGTTCTACTAAGATTACTGATAGAAGATTCACAGTCCTTGATTCACTGAATGTTATCTACAAATATTTTTGCTTTGCTTTGTTTTTTCTTTGTTTAAACAAATTGGTACTTATTAAAAATGTGCAAAATATAAACATTGTGTGTGTGTGTGTCTACATACATACAATCATATATAAAACCCTTTTTGTAAGTTTGTGTACTTGAGTACACTAAACATGCACTGAATAAAAGACCCAATACCAGTTGTTGTCAAAATATTCTTTATTTTTAGCAAAAGTTCGAAGTAAACAGTTCACCCTTGATATTAGATATCAAAATATATTACTGTGTGTGTGCGTATGTATATATATATATATGTATATATATTTGTAAGCTACAGTTCACTGACTAAAACCAGTAGTGTTTATGTATTTGTGTATATAAATTCCAATTTTAGAATAGGTGCACCCATGTTTCTGCAGGTTTTAAGAGGCAACTAAAAAGAAGTTGGAAAGAAGAGGATGGGGCATTTAGCCATAAACCCACATTAGAAAACCTAACCAACCCATGCCAGCACAGAAAAGCGTATGTGAACAGACCTCATGGGTTCGATTGTGTCCTTGAGCAAGGTACTTTACTCCATATTCCTCTTGTCTACTCAACAGAAAACAAGTCCCAACAAACAACTGATGAAGCCTCAATGTTTTTCTCTCAAAGGTGAAAGTGTCTGGAACTGCTCACGACTGAAAGCCTGATAGAAGCTACCAGGTTGTGTTTTATACGTTTATTTCATACATACATATATTTGTGTGTGTATGTGAATGTAAAGTAGTGAATTTGCTTACTCATGTTTGATAAGTTTAACCAGGTGATCTACTTGTAATATTGATTTGTAAAGCAGTGCCCCTTTAGATTACAAATACTGTAAGGTATTCAATTTTTTTTAATGTTTCTATCAGTTGCTCCACATGTAATAATATAAAATTGTGTGTCCCTTATTTGGTGACTAGTTTACAACAAATTCTGTTTCAATTCCTACTGAATCTGCTCTCAGCTAGCCTCTGATTCTTTAACCAGACCAGATATATATACTCTAGTCACTAAATAAACACACTTCACTTCCTGAAGAATACTTAATTTGTATCTGTATGCTTTTTTCTTGAACAAATACAGCATCACACACATTTT
Organism: Octopus bimaculoides; assembly: GCF_001194135.2. NCBI lineage: Eukaryota > Metazoa > Mollusca > Cephalopoda > Octopoda > Octopodidae > Octopus > Octopus bimaculoides. Next base: position 134,598,243 of record NC_068983.1, on the reverse strand, counting down.
ATAACAAGGTGATGCCTGATAATTGTAGTTGTTGAAATATTTCTCTTTCTCTCCTCAAAATGCAAAATAAAAATCATTTTTACCTTTGAAGAGACGCAGGAAAATCAGCTATAATTTAGTTAATAAAATACATTTTGACTCGACAGTTATAATGTATTGTGTATATTGTCTACTTTGTATTGACTTGCATATATACATCTTGTATGTATATGATATATATATATACTGATATTGTGTTGGTTTTGAGGATAAGGGTTCCAGTTGATCTGATCAACAGAATAGCCTGGTCTTGAAATTAACATGCAAATGGCTGAGCACTCTACATAGTTCTCTGTGATATTCATTGTGACACAGAATGTGACAAGGCTGGTTCTTTGAAATACAGGTACAATTCATTTTTGCCAGCTGAGTGAACTGGAGCAACATAAAATAAAACATCTTGTTCAAGGACTTAATGTGCTGCCAAGAATTGAACTCGTGATCTTACAATCCTTAGCCAAATACCCTAACCATTAAGCCATGCACCTTCACTGTAAATTTATATATTACTTGAAGAGTACAGTATTATATATCCATTACAGCTGATCTTACCAATTGGTTTCACGCTAAGGGTTCAACAGAGTGTTAAGTAACAGTCTGATTATGTAACCTTGTGCTCTTTAGGAGTAACCATTATGGAATGCGAAGACCTGTTGGGGCAAGCAAAAACGAAATCGTGATGGCACCTGTACCAGTGAAGCACTAAAAGCACCGTCCGAGCGTGATCGTTGCCAGAGCAGCTGTCTGGCTTCTGTGCCGGTGGCATGTAAATAGCACCATTTGAGTGTGATCGTTACCAACGTTGCCTTCCTGGCACATGAAAAGACATTCGAGCGAGATCGTTACCAGTGCCACTGGACTGGCTCCTGTGCAGGTGGCACATAAAATAAACCATTTCAAGTGTGGCCATTACCAGTACTGCCTGATTGGCCTTCATGCCGGTTGCACGTAAAAGCACCCACTACACTCTCTGAGTGGTTGGCGTTAGTAAGGGCATCCAGCTGTAGAAACTCTGCCAAATCAGATTGGAGCCTGGTGTAGCGACCTGGTTCACCAGTCCTCGGTCAAATCGTCCAACCCATGCTAGCATGGAAAGCGGACGTTAAACGATGATGATATATATATAGTTTCTTCATTATTTTATGTATGCTCTCCCATACCGGCATGGGATTGGACAAGTCATCAGGGACCATGTCCTACTCATACACTGTAATTTTGACATGGTTTCTGCAGATATAAGCCCTTCCAAACACCATTACAAAGTGTACTAGGGTCACATTATTGTAACACTAGCACTGAAGAGGTTACTTTATTTTTGCAAGACTAAATAATCCCCTCTATGCCCTGTAGTCTCTGTTCTCTAGCATCAGAGACCTGTTTTATCTGTGGCAGACAACAGGAGAGAGAGAGAGAGAGAGTGGTAGATGGCTACATAGGATTATTGATCAAGAGGATTCACTACAAACGAGCCTTGTGATGGGGAAGATAGAAGACAGTAATATCCATAATGAATGAGTGATGGACAATAATAAAGACAGGTGATAACGAGAGTTGGAATGAAGAATGATAGGAAAAAAAGCAACAGCTAGTAAATGAATCCAATATGATGCCATCTCATACACAAGTAAATACAAGAGTAGTAATAGGGATAGTTGCAAATAATGGAGACTTAATATAAGCAATAGTAAAGAGAGCATCAAATGTATATATTATATGTACCAGTCTTCTTCACCATTTTTAAATCCATTTTTCCATGGTTACATAGTTCTCTATCACAGTGCTTCACCACAAGTTGCCATCTTTGGTCATCATTTTCATGTAGTTCACTTTCTTGAGAGCAATTTTTGCTCCTTATCTAATATCTTCCCTGGCCTCCTTCCATAGATTCCATTCACTTCCAGTACTCTACATGCTCTAACATTCTCCATCCAGTGGAGCATGCTTGCCTTATTTTTTTTCCAGCCTTTGCAAATTCCCTACATTCATAACCCATGTTTGACTACCAGACAAAAGCCTTCAGGTTGCATACTCATAACTATGTACTTCAGTAGCTGTTTCACTTGGAAGAGGTCATTGGTAGTAGTACTGTTGGCATAAACCCAAACTGCATTGCAATTAAGATAATTCTCACCCAAATCAGTAATTTTCATAACCTACTCTATCAATCTGATGCCTCAGAAGTAGTTTCTTTTTTCTTCTAAAGTATTTCCTTGCTCTGCTATGCCACTCATTGGTGCAACACCTTTCTCTCAAGCCTGATTACTTCATTAAGTACTCCTGATGGTCTTCCTCCTTCCCTACCACCAGTATTAATTGCACTTTTGACTACTGATGTAAGCATGAACACCTGGTGTCTCTGTTGGGTTTATTTGAGACATGCCCTTCCCCCATGCATTCTACTCATTCATAATAGCCTTTTTATGAATGTTTCTTTTTGGCTTTAGTGAGGGCAAGTAGGGCACTATTATTCTATATACAATTTTCTCACACAACCTTGCTGTCTGGAGCAGCCTATATCTCTGATCTCTTACATTGCAGATCATGTGCTAATAGCTCACAGCTTCTTTCCTGACTGAACATACTTGATGTTTAACTTGCCTTCAAGCTATTCCATTTTCTTCTTCACTGCCCCATTTTCTTCAAGTCTTTCCAAATCTATCTCTTAGCTTTTATCATTGTCTACAGTACTATTCCACAAAATGCCTGTCTGGAACATTACATCATCCACAGATTTGTCTGTGTTGTAAATTGTTAAATTATTTGCATCACAGAACTCCAGGATCTTTGATTCCTGTTCAATTTTCAAACCATAGCCTTCATTAATGTTGGAGAAGCAATCATGGAATTTTTAGCATCATCATCATCATCATCATCATAGTTTAACGTCCGCTTTCCATGCTAGCATGGGTTGGACGATTTGACTGAGGACTGGTGAACCAGATGGCTACACCAGGCTCCAATCTGATTTGGCAGAGTTTCTACAGCTGGATGCCCTTCCTAACACCACTTGTCATCTGTCATTGTGTCACTCTTCCCCTAATTTATTTGCAAGATATGATGTGGGAGAATTGGGTGAAACATTTACATTTATCTCTGTGTTCTGAATTAAATCACCTCATAAATACAGCAATGAGATGTAGCCTTGTACCATAAATTTATATTTGAAATCATTTGTTTTGCTCTTATACAAAACATTTCTCGGTGGTGGTTAACATAAGAAACTGTGATGGTGAAAAATCTATTCTAATTGTGTTTAGTCAAGTTTCTAAAATATTGCCTCTTCTTGATATTCTTCCATCTCTGCTACATGTTGATTGGATCATAAGAAAGGGACAATTAAGAATCTTAGAGGTAAATTCAGGACTTAAAAGTTGATAGTAAGTAAGGTCAGCCTGTGGAGCCAATGATTTTTTTTTTTTATTGCATCAAACCAACTGTGCATGCTTTAAACAGTTAACTTTTGCTGATCTTGTTCCCCTAGGTGTGTGTATGCTGTATAGCTACATCTCATTGCTGTATGCAGCAGAAGCACTATGAATGGTTTTTAACTTGCAGCACTGAGTTCAAGTCTTCCTAGGTGTGAAGAATGTAACAGGGAAACCATTGTCAAATTGTAGCTCCTTTGTCAAGATAGTCACCAAGATTAGTTTTTAATTAGATAATGACTCGTATTTAGGTAAATGCAAAAGACTGGTGCTTAAGGTAATCTAAAACTGATATATCACTGCTTCATTTCTTTAAATTTTATATATTTTGCCATTTTGGGGGATAAAAAATGATAAAGAGAATCTCTTCATGAGTCAGTAAATAAGTTTTAATTCCTGGTTGTAGTCAACTTCATTGTTTAAGCCTGAACATCACAATATTACTCTTATAAATGAAAACTTATACATACTAATTAAATGTATATACATAGAAATATTTGTTATATAACTAAAACAACCACTGTTCTATAAAGTACTTAATAATATTGTAATATAGATTTTATTTTTATTAGCTCTACAAATAAATCAAACATTTCAAATTCTCGCTTGAATTCTCCTCATGGAGCACAATGCTATCAAAGCCAAATGTTAATTGCTTTATTTACACATTTTCAAATTAACAGAAAATAGCCAAAACAAATTTTTTAAAAAAATATTTCAACAAGTGAATTAATAAGCGTTGCTCCTATGTTGTTCTTCATAAGGAAATTATGTCATGTGATTTATGGTTTTTATATCAGAAATAAAATATTACTGCAAAGCAAATAAATTCTTTGAATTGGCTAAAAATAAATATTTATAGGCTAAAGCGAAATCAAGTGACATCAAGCCTAGATTATAAATAATCGAAAATATACCAAACCAGTATCTTGAATAATAATAATTATTTATAGCCAATAAATAGCAAATGCAATTGAGAAGAATAGTGCTTATTTTTCAGAAAGTGTATGTAAATACATTTTAGCTAACATGTTGAGCAACTTATTTTCATAAGAGGTGTCCTTATAAAATATTCTAAATTTATAAAACTTCTAGAAAAAATTGCATACCTACATATATATGTTCTAAAAAAAAAAACTATTGAAAGTGTGACTATATAGGATATTTAGTATTTATACAGTAAATTCTTGGTAATTCCTCATTATAAAAATATCTAAAAGAGAAAAAAAATTATTACAAAAATAAACCAGTCTCAAAATCATAATATATATATATATATATATATATATTCACCTTATGCTTTTTTACTTGTTTCAGTCATTTGACTGCAGCCATGCTGGAGCACCGCCTTTAGTCGAGCAAATAAACCCCAGGACTTATTCTTTGTAAACCTAGTACTTATTCTATCAGTCTCTTTTGCCGAACCGCTAAATTACGAGGATGTAAACACACCAGTATCGGTTGTCAAGCGATGTTGGGGGGACAAACACAGACACACACATATATATATACATATATATGACAGGCTTCTTTCCATCTACCAAATCCACTCACAAGGCTTTGGTCAGCCCAAGGCTATAGTAGAAGACACTTGCCTAAGGTGCCACGCAGTGAGACTGAACCCAGAACCATGTGGTTGGTAAGCAAGCTACTTACCACACAGCAACAAGTTTTATAGGAAATATCCATTTCCATGACTACAAAAATTAATTGTCTTCAGAACTGTCTTATACATCTAATTTAATAACAATCTACATTATTCTATTTGTTAGAATATTCATGTATTCAAGTGGTGTTATACTTTTAACAAGTTTGAGTGTTATGCTTTCAACAACCTTAACTATGCAACAAAGACATAATTGAACACATTTAATCTTATGAAGATGAATAAATAAATGCATAAAAATAGAAACAATAGCATTTTTAAATAAATTTCTCTTGGTTCTATTTAGTTGTCATTAGTGTTTACAACCTAACATAAAAAAAAAGCATTCACAAATTAATAGTGATATTTTTTGCAGTGCATCCTATTAAAAACTACAATGAAGCTATTTTTCCTAAGCAAAGGTAAGGTGATATTTACTATTATAGTGAACCTTTCCTGTTATAATGGTAGTAGAGAAATAACTTTTATTACATTATGTAACAGGAATTTTATCCTTGGGTAGCAACTGTTATTTGCTATTTGCTTATCCCTAGAAAGTATGAAAAATGATTAATATTTCCTTCAAATTTTGCTTTTGTTTCATTTTTCAAACCCCAAAGAATCCCCCTCAGCACATGGCTATGATACTACCCCTGCTCATCATCAGAGATGCCCATATTGTCAGCCACTAAGAGACAGGCTCAAGTGGTTGAGATCAAGCAAATCTGTGGTATTAAGCACAAAATTTTCTATAATATTTCTGCTTCAGCATCTTGGTGCTGAAACTGTCTGAAATGTAATGGAAAATAGGTCAGTTTCAAGACATTGATGTCCAGGTCACAAAGGCAAAATTTCAAGGGAATAGTAGTCATTTCCTTTGATTTGTAGATAGAAGCAAATAGGAAATAACACTTACTAACCAAAGACAAAAATAAATAAAATAAACATTTTGTTACACATTGTTATATAGTATATGTGGGTAGGATCAAATTCCTAGCAGTCATATTCCCTCTCAAACCTCAATTTATAGTATAACTCGCTATATAATATAAATAAACCAAACCTATTGTTTATGCAATTATATGCAGAAATGTTTTACAATCTAAGTATTCCATAATGTAATTCTTAACTTATTACCTAACTTTAAATAATTATAATGTAAAACAACCCTTGTGAAAAAATGTATAATTTCCATTATTATTTAGATGTAATCTTAAAAAAATAATTATGTCTTTAAAACAGTTACAAATAACCAATCAAGTTATATGTTTGTTATTAAGCCAAGTTCAGTTTTTTTATGATTGTTACTGACAAGCTAATATCTGATGAAAGTAATCAACAAAATAATAATAATTATCTTAAAGTAATCAAGTTATGAATCTAGAAAATTTCAAGTTCATATGCCTGTGTCACCAGGGTACAAAATTGGCTGATAATACATATATGTTCAATATATTTTATCGTTACATGCACTGATTTGCAAGCTCTTATTTATCAGTGGGTCTTTTTGCAAATAGAATCTCTATTGTTTTATCCATACATAAGTCACAGAACATTCTGTTACCAATGTCTTTTCTTTAGCCAATATACTCCATTCCAAGATGTGATGGGTGTTGAAATCATACAGATATATTCAGTACCTGGATACATGTATAGCATTTCCTCTTTAAATATTGTATAATGAATAATTTATGGAAATTTGATATAAACAATTAAGCAAGTATTATTTTCTGCAGTTATTTAAAACATTTGTTATATATTGACATATCTTAAATTACAAAAAAAATCAATTTTTTCTTAATATTGATAATTTTTATACAGCACCATCTATAAGACAAGTCATTCTGATATGTCTCAACAAAGAATGTATTTACATACATACACACACACACACACACATATATACTTCTTTAATAATCATCTTTTTTTTTAATATTTTAAATTATATGAAGTCTAAATTCCACTAAGTTATTGCATTGTATGTTTGTAGAATAGATGAGATTCAGGATAATCCGTATTGTTTGTATGATAAAAATTCAAATATAGACTGGTTTTAAGCCATGCTTAATAAATATTTTAAAATTAAGATTAATTATAGAATTAAAATGTATATACATTTTTACTAAGAAATTAAACAGGCAAAGTTATTCCCCCTAGTCTATATGACGTACTCTACCCATTATCTCATAACCATAAGAACGTAAAAGAAAAGCCCCTACTCTAAATATTGGCTTTTTGAAACTTTTTTGTTTATTGTTGTTTTCCACCTTTTCTTCTTAATTTCTATACAAACCAAGTTTTGATGGTTTTTGGTATTATATGTTTCTAATAGAAAACAAAAACTTGGAAAACACCAAAATACAAGGCAAAATATTCAACGCATAAAAGAAAATATGTTTTATAATTAGCATTGACTCTTACAAGACCAGTCTGCCTTCCTTTTTTAAAGAATTCTATGGAGGTGGTAATAAAACCAGTCTTTTTAGGAGTGAGTCTTATATAATATATAAAACATATACATCTATTTAGTCCTAAGGTTAAACCAGTTCATAGGAACATCATCATGCCACTTATAAAATAAAGAAGCAAAAATGCAAGGTCTGAGTGTCAATATGCTTTATCTGACTTGCTCTGGGCAAAACAAAATTTTAAAGCAATCTTTTTCGTTTGTTTTATTTTTTATAAAACATAAATCCAATACAGCATAGTAATATGTCTCTGTTATAAATACACTAAGTTAATATAGCAATGACTTAATATTTCCTTTTTAGCCTTGGAATGTTAAGAGTGGGAAGAGAAACATGTTTACTTTGTTATTTCTTTGCAACTAGATTTTATTTTAATATAAAAGGCAAATAGTGAGTATTATGGAAGTAAGTGCTCAGTAAGATAAAACTACATGGTTGTAATCAGTGAAGTTATGTATGTTACTCAAGAAAGGTATGAATGCCACTAACTCACAATTACTTGTCAACTAAAATACAAAGACTATGTACCTTGTCAAAAGTAATCTAAGACAGACACAAATTAAACTAGTGAATATTGTAAACAATAAACAACCAATGGGTTGTGATTTAACATCTGCTGCAGGCACTCTTTTTTTAGTTGTCTGGCAGATCAGTTACTCTATAGGACTTGAGAGTACCTAGATATGAGGAGTGGGTGCTGATTCTTCTGGGGGCCTGCAATAGCTTGGTTTCTTGACCAAAAAAAATGAAGAGGATTCTTTTATATAACATTACAGACTCCCAGCCAATTACCAGACTTATAAACTCATTTCACTCCTTACAAACATTTATCCAGTATATATATAGTAGATGTTTGTTTTTTACAACTTCCTTTAACTAATATTAATTCCAATTTTTAAGGCGGCAAGCTGGTAGAACTGTTAGCATGCCAGGCAAAATGCCTAGCAGCATTTTGTTCATTTCTAGGTTCAAATGCCACCAAGGTTGACTTTGCCTTTCATCCTTTCAGCATCAATAAAATAAGTACCAATTGTGTACTGAGATCAATCTAATCGACTGGCCCCCTTCCCCAAAAATTTTGGGCCTTGTGCCTAGAGTAGAAAAGAATAAAATAAGTACCAGTTGAACACTGGGGTTGATGTAATCAATTTATCCCCTCCCCCGAACTTGCTGGCCTTGTGCCAAAATTTAAAATCAATATTAATTCAAATTTATTTTTCTAAGCACATTTGTCCTTGATCTCATCAAGAAAGTGCCAAGGAAAATAATTTGGATCTTTCATTAGCAATACTTGCACAATTTAAACATATTTATGTCAAATTTATTTATGATTTATTTTAAAACTCTTTCTAAAGATGATTATTATGATACTTGAAAAAGTTCTGGGGGAGGGTATAAAGTGACTAGTCGTACATACAAACACCAATTTTTGGTATTTTTAATATCTCACCAGTATTTAATAGGATAAAAATTTCAAATGTGTTTGTGTGTACCTCAATAAGAAAAAAATGTACATATTTACCACATCTTTGAATAATAATTTGTTGGATTTTTTTTTAAATCTCAGTTCAAACACACACACACACACACACTATACAAAACAAAATCAACTCTACCAGATAACTTCAACCAGCCAATGTATATCTAATCATTATTAAATATGTTAAAATGCATGATTTGACTAAATGGATAATGTTGGATTTTGATTACCAATATATATATCTGTAAACCTTGGTTAAAAATAAAGGTCACACACAAATATATATACACAGGAGCAAGTGCCTGTCTTCATTTCATTCTTGCATTAAATATGAATTTTAATTTTCAGGTGCAAGAGACAGGAAAGCAGGTATAAATACTTTGAAACACCTAATGTGGTAAATTATGTTCTCTGAAGAGTCCTACTGAAAACATTAGATTATTCTTGAAAGCAATTATCAATTTCACTTTGCAAACTTTGTACATTACTAATAACTTGAATTAAAAACTCTAACATTACTCAATATCATTCCTTTTTGGTGTATTGTATTTAAAATTATTTTGGTCACATTAAATTCATGCTTTAGGTTTGTTTCTTATTTCAATTCAATGTCCTGGGGAGATGCATGATAGTCATACCAACCCAGTCCTCAAAACTGTAAGAGAATCATGGATGGCAGAGAAGTATCTTACAGAAAAAGCTTGGGCACCCTGGGTATCAGAAGAGGGATTTCCCAGGGTGACAGCCTATCTCTGTTGCTTTTTGTTCTCTGCATGATACCCCTGACCTTGGTACTCAGGAAAATTAATCTGGGGTACCAACTAAAGGAAAATCCAAACAATCAACCACCTCCACTTCTTGGATGATTTGAAACTGTATGGCAAAGATGAGACACAAGTGAGTTCCTTGGTGAACACGGTCCATTGATTTAGTACTGATATTAGAATGGGATTTGAACTCAAGAAGTGCAGAATAATTTACATAAAAAGAGGCATGGTAGAGTTTCTAGCAGGGATAGAATTACTGAAAAGAGACCTGATTAAACAAATTGAAAAAGAAGGATACAAATACCTTGGTGTACTAGAGTTCAACGAGATAATGGAAAAGGAAATGAAAGAGCAACTGAAGATGAAGTATTTCCAAAGACTGCGGTTGGTGTCACTCTCAAAATTGACTGGATGGAATAAAATTCAAGCAGTCAATATGTGGGCAATAGCATCACTTTGGTATGGAGCAGGAATTATAAAATGGCAAAAGAGAGAAATGAAGAAAATGGATAGCAAGAACAGAAAAATATTGACAGTACATGGAGCCTTCCACCCTAAGAGTAACACTGATAGGCTCTACTTGTCCAGAAGAAAGGGTGGGAGAGGTTTGATCAGTTGCCAGGACTGTATTGAAGTAGAGGAAAACATGGAACCACAGTTGAAACACACAAAGAAGGCTTGCATCATCAAAACTGAAAATTGTGTAACTAAAGAAAAATTTAAACAAGAAATAAACAACAACAAAAAAAGAAAAAAGCATGGAAGGAAAAAATGTATGGTCAGTTTGCAAGAGATGTGAATGCCAAGACAGATACAGACGACTGGTGGCTATGGACGAGGAGTGACCTGAAGATAGAGACAGAAGCACTCATATGCACAGATCAGGAACAAATGTTAAGGACCAATTATATGAAGAGCAGAATTGACAACACTACAGATAGCGACAAATACAGAATGTATGGTGAGAGGGGCACAACGCGAGTACAAACAACACCACGACAATGTGGAAAAATGATCCACTGGAAGCTCTGTGGAAATCACAGACTACAAGAACAAAGAACAAAGATATGGTATGAGCAAATCCCAGAAGGAGTCAACAAAAATGAGAACTGCAAAATCTTGTGGGATGTAATGATCCAGTGCAATCCCCTGACCAGACATCGGAAACCAGACACTGTTGTGGTGAATAAAAAAGAAAGAACATGTATGAAAATCGATATAACATGCCCTGGTGACAACAGGATCAATGTGAAAGAAGAAGAAAAAATAAGCAACTACGACGATTTAAAGTGGGAAATACGAAGGTTGTGGTCAATGAAGAGAGCAGACTTGGAAGTATCAGCACTCAACAACCAACATGGCTGAAAAAGATCGGTGCAAGTGTGAAGGTAGAACACCTACAAAAATCAGCATTGCTTGGAACTGCAAGAATTCTTCGTAGGCTTCTTGAAGCATGACCAGTAAACAAGTGCCACCTTAGTCTGCTGGCTGTGGACAGCTGACACTTTCCATCATACCCAGCAAAATAAGCTGTGAGTTTTCATATAATAATAATAATAATGATAATCCAGTGGTTTTTATTGTCAGTCAATTCTCTTTATTTCTTGAATAAGCCAATGAGAGATACAAGATATAGGAAATTAAGACACTATTCTGAATATTCTTGTCTAAGGCTTAAAATTTATGTATGTGAAATTTACTGAAAATTTATAAATGATTTGATTAGGAAACCTACCAACCAAACTAATGACATGGATTACTTTGTGACTGTTCTTAGTAAACTATGTATATTCACTCTTATATTTTGTGGTAATTCACAATGCTAAGGATGGGAACCTGCTTCAACAATGATGATTCTTGTACATTTTATCAAGTCTTACCTGAATGAGAAAATATCTTTCCCTCATAAAAGTGAATATGGACCATAAAACTTGACAGAAGACAAGGGATTGAACTTGAGTCTTATTCCTTTTCCAGAAGAAATACTGGGATTTGATGCTTGCAAGAGTAAAAATAACTCATTCCTTCTTTTAAATCTATATTTATCTCAATAGTTTTATTGATATAGTATAGTTTCATATTATTGTACATGTGTCCCCTCACTGACTTTTTTTTTTTTTTTTGGTATTGTAGATACCAAATACCATCAAGGTAAATTAAGTAATAGTTATAAACATAGGCCAAGCTTGGCTGTGTGGGTAGGAAGTTTGTTTCACAACCACATGGTTTTTGTTTCAATCCCTCTGCACAGCACCTTGGGCAACTATCTTCTGCTATAGCCTTGTAAGTAAATTTGAATGATGGAAACAATATGGAAGCCCGTCATATATACATATATGTGTATATGTGCATGTATGCATGTGTGTGTGTGTGTGTGTGTGTGTGCATGCTTGTGTTGTCTCCCCACCACTTGATAACAGGTGTTGGTTTGTTTACATCCTTGCAACTTGGTTTGGCAAAAGAGACTGATAGAATAATACTAGACTTAAAATAAATATTGAGGGTTGATTTGCTCAACTAAAAACCCTTCAAGATGATGCCCCAGTATGGCCACAGTCCAATGACTAAAACAAGTAAAGGAATAAAAGAGTAAGGCTGATAAGAATAAGTGGGTCAATAAATCAAGGACTTTTTAATGTCAAGGGCATTGGACATGGATGGAAGACAATTCTAATAACTATATTCCTTCCCTTAAAATATTCATCAATTATACAATTAGTTTCTCTTCTGCAAGATATTAATTTATATTAAGAGTTGTAATACAATGAAACACATATTATCATTATTATTTATTCACTTCATTTTGTTTATACGAAGCAATGTTATGTATGCAATAATCAAAGAGACTATAATCATAAAGAAGAAACCAAGAAGATTATGCCAGAGATCCCAAGGTTCACTGTACTCGATATTCTGCTCGTCAAGGTAGTCATTGCCTCTTATGACACTTATATTACTGAAATAGTCCAAAAAGATAAATAAGGTTACATCACATGATGGCAGCAATTATTAATGATTTAAAGACAAGTAAGGATGTTGATGAGTAGAGGTTCTGATAATGTTACATTAATCAGTGTTGGCAAGTCGACAGAGATGTTAAACAGATGGTGGTGGTAGAGAATGGCAGTAGTAGATGATGATGTCAGTGACACTAATAACTGCAAGAAATAGCAGCCAAATCACCCTCAACTGTATTTAAAAAAATAGAGAAAGACATAACTGTAGTCCTAAGCACACTGTTCAATAAGTAAGGGATGGCCATGGCTAAAACTCTGTTGATTGACATGTCTTTTCAACTAGGAATGACTTGAGAGTAAATAGCAACACTGATAAAAATGACATTTGTGATAATGAAAGTAACAAAGGAAATTCACTAAAACAATCATGAAATTGATGAGAAAAAGTAAAACATCAACAAGAATCCAACAAGGATAGCATTCACCTAAAAGTAAAGCAAGAATACATTTTATATCTAAAAAGAGAAAGAAAACCAATGCATGAATTAACTTACCAATTTTTGACTCCATTGATAATGGGACAGAAGGTCATGTCCTTTAGTTCATTGATTGATAGTAGCTGAAATGATAAATGGCAAATTGTCGAAATATGTAGCAGAAAGGATTATGGTCAAACACTTAATCACAGATAACTTGAATAATGGATAACTGGGCTGTTGCAGTTTGTAGAATTATGGCATTGTTTAAAATATAGATAAATGCTCATATACATATCCATTGACACACAAACATACATGTACAGATACACTATTCAGTTATGACAAGGAATAGTTTTTACAAACACAGGCAGACAACAATAATAAACACAATAAAAGCATCAGGGATACTTTTATTGTTTTTACACACACACACACGCACATACCTGCACTCAGGCATGCACACACGCATACACACAGGTAAAAAGACATATCCACATCTAATTACTTAAGACAAAGGAAATTCATTTTGATAAAACCCATTTCTTTTCAAGTTAGATCCATAGTAGAATTTTAAGCCAACACTGTAAGCCGAGTTCCTTCTTCCTGCAGAAGTGAACTGTACCTCATCATGGTACTTGTTTACTGATAATATAAAAACTATAGCCTCTTGATCAGAAGGCTGATTATCTTTTAACTCATTTACAGATCAGAAACAAGGAAAGTAAAACATTAAACAAAGTGCTTATACTTAAGTCACACTCCTTTGAATTTATCATATATTTTGGATTCAGTCTTGACCTGATGATGTATTGCAAGTTGCTTTTTGTAAATATTGTGTACACTTTCAATTAATTTTAAATATAACAAAGAATTTAGTAAAATAACTTAGTTATCATTAAGCTAGTGTTAGGAACTTAAATTATGACTAAGGTTTGGTGGAAGATTTTAATTCAAAACTTATGAAAACAAGACATTTGTACTACAGAGCCAGAGGTGGTTTCAGCCGGGTTGGTATCGAAAGGGTTAATGTTGACAGGAAATCCAACAACACTCATGGTAGCATTTAAATCAGTGGTTCTCAACCAGGGTCCACATGGCCCCTGAGAGTCCATATAAGATTTTTTGGGGTTCACAATAATATTTTAAGGAGCCATGAAAAAAATTTTGCTTTAGATGTATTTATTGGTGTATACTGTAAGAAACAGCTTGGCTTCTTTCTCTACCATTTACATAGATCAACCTACACAAGGGAATGTGTGAAAAAAACTAAAGAATTCTGACAGATGTTTCTATAAAACTAGTTTTTAAATATTAAATGGCTATGGGGGTCCACCAGAATAAAGTAGTAATTAAAGGGGTCCATAGATAAAAACTGATTGAGAAACCCTGATTTAAATAGACACTTTAGACCAAGTCACAGAACCATAGACATCACAGCAATGTGTTTCTATGATCTGTGACCAAGACTAATAGGCCAATATATGCAGCATCTAATGAAAATTAAAATTACAGAACTTTACACACATGGAAGGCTTATATACAAATGAGACTGTGCATCACCATTGGCATGTTTATTTTGTAGCAGAATCAAATTTTATTTAAAATGTGTTTTCAGGTGTAACATCATTAATCTGAATTCTGTTTAAGTAATTGTGTCTGTTTTTGTGCAGGACATAATCAGTATATATTTGTTTACAACACCAGTTTCTGTATCAACTGCAAAGTGACATCCCATACTACATACTCAATTATTTGCTTGTATCTGAACATGTTAACACATGCTGCAAATTGCAAGCCTAAAGCAGAGTTTGATAGGCAAACCACATATGTTTGTTTGCTTTCTTTAAGTAAAGGCTGTGACATATCTATAAGTATATATGATAATAAAAATATTAAACTTACAACAGTTCCATAACGGGTGAGACTTAAATATTTGATCCATTGGAAATTTTTGGGTAAAGAATCTATATGCACAAGGAATCCACTAAAAAGCTGCATGAACATAAACAGATTATAAAGTTTAAAACAACTACAATAGCAACAACTTCAACAATAATAATACATCAAAATAACATAGTAGCATATATGTTGGTGATTCAAACATTTTATTCAGTTATTAAATCTCCTTTGATTGATAAACTAATTGATATATTGATTATTTCCATAACTTTGACATACATATTCAAAATCTCATACGGAGCAGGCATATGCACACTGATAAATCAATTAAGCAGAAAAAGTTAAAAAAACAAAAAACAAAACAAAAAAAATCAAAATGTGAAGGAATATCAAATGTTAATTATTCTCCAATTAATTGCCTCATCCAAAATGTTACATATTATTCTTAGTTTCCTTTGTAGTTGTTCTCCACACACCACACTAACATATTTTACAATTTGTTTTTTACTGAACCAGATCTGGCTGATACAGACTATTGATCTTATACAATTAAATTTATAATAAATTGGATAACTTCAGCATTTTTAATTTGTCTATATAATTTATGTTTCACAAATGAAGTATTCCTTACTTTCTAGACACACAAACTTTATTTTGTATGGAAGAAAAGTTATAGCTACTTGATTCCACCCTGTATATATCATTGATGATTATTTTATTGACAACTGACAACATAACACAAAAAAAAAAAGAAAAACTACATGGTGCAATTTTCTCTCATAGTCATAAATAGTATAATAATTCAGAGAAAACTTACCATCATAAAAACGAAAACGAGGCCAATAAGAGTGTTTGCAACTGCAAAAGCACTCACACCAGAGCTTATAGAAAAGGAAACACAGGAAGCTGTTATTGTGGTGAAAAAGACAGTTATGTAATATACAGAAAAGTGTTCTATATCTTTCTTGAATCCTGTTAAATGGAGAAAAATAAAATAGGTTGGAAGATAAACAGAATCAATTGTCATGCAGTTTAAATAATGTAAACCAAAGTAGTTGGCTGCTAAATTTCACCAACTATCAATTCTCTCCAACTGATAATAAAATTTAGGAAACTCATTTGTATTTCTAAGATGGTCTATAATTAAAATCCCATACAGCTTAAATGACACCACTGGGTAAGCAAATCAAATACTAAGCTAAAGATTTATAGGCTGAATGGTTGACAGTTATATCTCAGCATTGACACTCCATCTGCCTCCTTTATTTATCTCACAATCTCAGTAAAGTAGTGGACAACCCACTTAAAGGTCAGCATTTCCTGTCAACATTAACCCTTTCGATACCAACCCGGCTGAAACCACCTCTGGCTCTGTAGTACAAATGTCTTGTTTTCATAAGTTTTGAATTAAAATCTTCCACCAAACCTTAGTCACAATTTAAGTTCCTAACACTAGCTTAATGATAACTAAGTTATTTTACTAAATTCTTTGTTATATTTAAAATTAATTGAAAGAAACACAGAGCATCTCAAAATAAATACAGTAACGAAAGGGTTAATGTGTCAGTGCCCAAGACTCTCAAACGACCCTAGTATGTCCAGCTGTAATTAGGTACCATAAAATAGGGACAAAAAGCCACATTAAGCAGCAGTAACGTAAAATTGACTAGTGAAGTTGCCAAATTCACAACTTCTCACTGTGGCAGAAAAACTCATAAGAACCACTTAATTGTAATATTACTTTGAATTCCAACATGAAGATTCTCTTTTATCAATCCAACAAGTTTGTAGGACACCCTAATGAAAAATTACGTATCAAATATTCTGCGATTTGATATTACATTGGCAAAAAGAGATATTTCAATGGAGACTTAATGTATTAGTATATCAAATGCAACTAACAGTTTGAAGTTAACAGAATCATTTCTTACCAATCATCAAATATGTAATGATACAAAATATTGTAACTGGAAGAACTCGCATGGGTACAATGTCACATGTTACTTTGGCCAAGAAATAGGATGAACAACGATAGAAACCACGGGAATTCTCACGACTAAAATCAAGCATAACAGAAATCAAAACTGATCAGTGGAAAATTTATCAAAAAGTTTGTGAGCTACTTTAGCATATGTTCTCCCACAGACTCTGTAGGCTACACTACATTAAAATTAGGGTTGGGTTTAGGGTTAGGGTTAGGGTTAGTAAGAGTTATGGTTAGGGTTAGAGTAAGGGTTAGATTTAGGATTAAGGCTATAGTTAGGGTTAGGGCTAGACTGTACACTATAATGTAAATGGCCAGGTAGATTGCACACTAAAATGGCACCTAAATCTGTTTTTTTTATATTTATGATATCTAAAAATAATAATAAAATGGGGTTTATTATAAATAGAAAAATGTCAGAAAATATCTCCTATCTTCATTATTTTTACTAGCAGAAATACTGCCTGGTGATTATCTGTCAATATATGTATAAAACTTGAAATGGAAAACTTCTTAAGTAATGTGGATATAATAAATAGATATAGTGTAAACATTTTCATTAATATTCTCAAAGTATCTCATAGAAAAATTTTGTAATAATTTTTAATGGAAACAATTGAATAAAAGTAGAGAGCAAAAGAGAGAAAAAGAGAGACAACACTGCAGAGAAAGTAAAAGTAACAGAGTATGCCAGAGAAAGATGTAAAGTATTAATAATTGGGAAAAGGGTTACAAACAAAGAGAGAGAGGGAGTGAGGGGAGAGAGAGAGACTGAAAGGAGAAAGACAGAAAAATCAATAAAAAAATGAGTGTGAGAGAAAAAAGTTATAAGGACAGAGAAATAGAAAGACTGGCAACAATAAACAAAGAGATGGAAAGAGAGACAAGTGACAGAAACAGACAGACAAACTGACAGACAGTATTGCAAGGAAACAGTAGACGAAAAGGGATACAAATGTAAGACATTAAAAAATGCTGTCATACTGAAGAAAAATTAGATTTCTGATTGAAACAAGTAGTTAAAATATACTCAAATTATAATTTATAGGAATTTTAAAGATAGTATAGACTTTAATAATTACTTTCTTATAATAAATGTTAGATACTTAAAACTAATTAATAAACAGCTCTTTTTATTATTGTATAAATTTTCCAAAAATTTTGAGTGGCTGATTTATTGGAATTATCTTACTTGTATGTTGAGAGGGAAGTTCTTTCAACTTATTGTATAAATAAAGTTAATTAACAAATACAGTTACAAAATAAAGTTAATTAATAAATTCATAAAACATAATCATCATCACCATCATCAAATGTCCATTTTCCATGCTAGCATGGGTTGGACAGTTTGACAAAATCTGACAAGCTGTAAGACTTCATCAAGCTCCATGTTAGCTTTGGTACAGTTTCTATAGCTGGATGCCCTTCCTAATACCAACAACTTTACAGCGTACTGGTTACTTTTTTTTTGGGGGGGGGGGCACTAGCACTGTTGAAGTCACCAAGTAACTTGCAAGACAAAAGAATGAAAGGGAAAAGCCTCCTTGACTGAGTGAAAAGATGTATTTGAGAGACAGGAAGATGATTTTATGTGAGATGCTGAGAGGCTAAAGTATGATGGAGGGACAAACCCAGGCATCTTGCTACAGAGGATATACAGAGTCTTGCAGATAAATTGAGACAATTTTTACAATGCATAAAACTGGTTATAAATACTAAAATAATAGTAGTAGATAGATATAATTTTAATGTAACACTAGATTACCTGTGACCCATTGGGTCACCTGCAAAGTCTGAGTTTCCCAGCAACAGAGTTTTATTTTGTGGATATTTTTTCTTTTCCATGTTATTTCGCATGCTTTCAATGAATGCGACATCGAAATCATGCATAAACGGCTCCTTTCCCCGGAAAAGGAAAGATTTGGTTGCTATTTCTTGCATGCCCAGCTACCACATAATAGGTCCTTTATGACACATAGTTGTTACGTGGTAGCAGGGCGTGCTAGAAATACCAGCCAAATCTTTGGAGGTGAGATACATTGAATGCACTTGAAAAAACCTATGGGAAAAAAATTATTTCACACAGAGGTTATGAACGGGTCTTTTACGAAATATTTACCATATTTTTAAAGTCATTTTCACTTGAAAATATTTTTTAAATATGCCAAAACAAATTTTTATAATGGTATTCACTTGAAAATAATTTTAGAAAAACATTAAAATATTGTCTGTTTAAAGAAAGCTAAAATATAAATACTTACTGTACAAAGAACTTACATTTTTGAAATCACATTCACTTAAAAATATTTCTAAATGATAAAAATTTTGTGTACATCAAAAAGTTTACATTCTTTTTTTTTTGTTAGAGAGTGAGAGACAGTGCAAAGACTATGTGTATGTATATGTTACAGATAGCGTGTGTCTGTTTGTGTTGAGTCACATGCCATGACATTCATTATATGTGTGTGTATTCTGTATGTGTGTATGTATGTTGACATCATAGAAGTCATGATTTTTTTGTCAAGAAATAACAAACAAAAATTGTGTTTAATCATTTTCATTAATAAATAGAAGTTCAAAATATCACAAAACCTCAAACTGCACTGCATAAAGTAAGTATGAAAATATATATGTAAGAAAAAAATTTTAATAAAACATACTATTTCTGAGATATTTTGGGTACAAACAAACATCTTTTAGAGTTTTAGTATTATTAAGATTTATTACAGCAAAAACATTTATCACTCAATAAGACTGCCCTTCTTGGCAATTTACTGCCTCCACTTGAGAAGAAAATTTTTTAGCAGCTGCTGCAACCTCCACCGTTTTGATTTTGAATGTCACATGCATGATGCAGGTTTTCAAACTGTTGACACTTGAGTGTGGTGAAGCATTAGTCCTTGCTTGAAGTATGCCCCATAAAAAGTAATCAAGAAAGTTGAGACCTGGGCTATTACTGGGCCAGATGTTGGCCCTCACAAAAAATGGCACCTTCTCACCAAGGAAGGCCCATGTTGCTTTTGACCCATGGCATGGTATAGAATCCTGGATAAGCACAACATTGTCAAGCCCAAACTTCTGCTCCATCCAAGGTAACAGGGAGTTCTTCAGGATGTCCAGATACTCCTTTGTGCTGATCTTCAAGCCAGACTCAAGTGTGGATCCATGACACTTCCATCACTTGCTATGGCTCCAAATACCATCACAGAAGCAAGATTCTTAGTCTCAAACACAGGGTGAGGGACATCAGAAGGGTTGTATGCAATCTTGAGAATTTCTGTGATTCACCTCAGCGTCCACAGGGAACTTCTCGTCTACAAACACAAGAGTTTTTCCTTCACTTTGATGTTTGATGAATAACAGAAGCTTGGGGCATTTCTTGGCTTTGATTGCTTTAGCCTCACCTGTAATGAGGTGACGGCATTGTGAAACACAGCTAGTCATGCCAAGGTTCCTGTTCACAAATCTAGACACCATGGAAAGGGACACATTGCGTTTCTTTGCAAGAGTTGTCATGGATGTGGATGCATTGGCTTCAATCGAGCATTTGAGACCAGCGAGAAACTTTGGATTGCACTTGGAATCACTTTGAGTCTTGTGATATTTTCCATCAATCTTTCCCTCTTCTTAAAATTGTTTATACATACAATAAACTGTTGCCTTTGGAAATTTTGTCAACATAGCAATTTTATTGGCAGTGTGCTCAGCACATGCCAAAACAACAATGGTAGAATGATTCTGTTGCTTCATGACTTTCTGTTGTCAAATCAGTTTGCTATTTACCTGAAAAATAAAGAGGAGGATTAGATTTTCAAGCAAGCAAGGTTTTTAAGAAAATGAAATGTTAAACCCACTATGTCAACTTAGATGGTAGTGATGAGATACCAGGACATCTGAAGACAACAAGAAAGTGATTATAAGAGAAAATACGAATAGTGTACTAAGAGGAGGAAGGGAGCAGTTTCCTAAGAGTGTCAGAAGAGAGTAACAGATGGTTAGAGATGGGAAAAAAGGTGAATGTCATGAATGACGTGAATATGTGGATGTTTGGTTGATGAGAAATATTGGTTTGAAGGGGGTGACAAAGGTGAGACAAAAGAGATAAATGTGGAACCACGAGGTAGGATAGCTGAGAAAGTGGAAGGATGATGTGCAAGATGATGTACAATGATAAAGATGGCAGTCAGAGGTATATTAGGAATAGTTATAAGGAGTGGTGTGACAATGATGGTGGATATGAGATGGCACAGAGAATGTAGATATGAGATTCTATCTTATGTGCATCTAGTATGCAGAATACATTCCTGAGGTATTTTCCTTAGCCATATCTTAGAAAAATTTAGGCCTAACAGACAGTTACTACTGGCACTGCTGCTGTTGCTGTTTTTTAGCAAGGTTTCTCAAGGATATTTCAGAAAAAACTCAAGGTAGCATGTACTAATTAATGAATCATGCTTTCATTAACTGATTTAGGGGCTCATGCAGTTGCAAGTAGACACAGGCTCCCTCTCAGTTTTTCGATTCTTGAAGCAGTAGAATATGCTGGAAGTGACAGCCAGAGAGGGAAGGACTGCACCAGTACTGGACTAATATTTTAAGGAGCCTGAAAGAATGAAAGATAATGCATTTTATTTAAGATTTTAATGGATTCTAATGATTTTGCCAATCAATGCCTTTACATGTGCATGCAAATACATATATATAAATATATAAATAAATTGTTCATTTATTCATTAGGAAGGATATTCAGCCATAGAAACCATGCCAAACCAGATAGTTGAGCTTGACAGCTCCTGTCAAACCTATGCCAGCATGGGAAACAAGCATTAAATGATGATGTTATACATGCATGCACACACACACACACACACACACACACACACACACACTGTAGCATATATTTTCATGATACAGTCATAACCTAGTGACATAATATGCTGAACATTATGGTAAAGCACACATTAGATAATTATAATCTCAGTGTTCTACACGTAAAACATCGTTCAGATTTATATAAATGCTGCCTTTTTATTGTTGCATAACAATAATGATATATATATAGTGTAGAAAATATAAAAGAGAGAGAAGCTATGTAGAAGATTCATTTGCTTGCAGTGTTGAGTTCAATTTAGTCTTTGAACCTGGAGAAAGTAAGAGCAAACAATGCCAGTTGTAATCTACCATAGAACTACTCAAAGATCAGTTCTTCAGTTGTGGCAGGTAACCATCAATATTACTAAACTCTTTGATGATGATGTTTGTTGTAGTGCAGAGAGCGACAATACAAGTGATGCAGCATGTATTAATAGAATAACCTGGATAAAAATTTCTGCTAAAAAGACATCCTTTGATAGGAAGCATAGAGATAAACAATGAAATGGGTGTTACTATGGAAACAAAGAATATTTCTGTAATACTTACATGAAAAGTACGCGTTCTTTAAGAAAGAGATCAAGTGCAGACAAGCTGGAGAACATTTGATTCACAATAATGAAGAAGATGACACCATTCCTGCAGCAGAAAACCATTGTTATGAGATTACTGAACAGGTTCTGGTGAGAAATAGTTTCAGTTAAGTTGCTTTATGTATTCTAAGGAATATTTTAAAATGTGTAGCTACACACACAAAAGCACATGTGTGCATATCTCCACATACATATCAATAAGAAATGCAATGCACACACACACACACCCATATAATTACTTTCATTATTCCAAGAGGCATGTAGACACACACATACACACAAACTATGCAATTAGAATCTCTCTCTCTCTCACACACACACGCACATACACACACACTCACTCACACACAAACTATGCAATTAGAATCTCTCTCTCTCTCTCTCTCTCTCAC
>NC_068983.1:134558004-134575233 GCF_001194135.2 Octopus bimaculoides | reverse complement strand
ACACTCACTCACACACAAACTATGCAATTAGAATCTCTCTCTCTCTCTCTCTCTCTCACACACACACACACACACACACACACACACACAAATTTAACGTTTGTCCTGACAATACAAAAACTGGATTGATTGCATTTTTTTTACATTGCTCACACTCAGTTCCTATGTTTACTCCACTCCCTACCTTTACAACCTTTATCTTGTAAATATTCTCAATGCTATCCCTCATTTGACAATTTAATTTCCTCTCAGATGAAGTATCAGTTCCAAAACATCAGATTCTTCTTCTCTCCACTACATACCCATCTATCCAAACTCATGATTTCACAATAGAATTTTTGTTAATGCAGACCACCACTAGTTTCCATGGATTCCATTTTTTAACAGACAACTGTTGTGCTGATGATGGTTACTGAGCCAGAAACATGAGTCCATGACTGTCTCCTTATCTCCAGTCAATAAGCTGGTCATTTTTGTTAATGGAATGTCAACTTTGGAGTCTTCATGAATTTGAGATTAATCTCCCTTCCTCAAGTGGAATGAGGTTTTTAGTCTGTTTATGAGGTCCTGTTTAGCTCTTGAAATTATTACTAATAATAGTCTCTATACTCTAACTTACTTAAGGAAAGAGATAGGAGAATTTTTTTTTTCTTTTGTTATATACATACTGACATAATCATCATTACAAGATTATCAGCTCAGTTTCATTGCTGAATTGTAGCTCTCGTACACATTTCAAGCAGCAAAATTGGTTAATTGCTTTCATTTAGTTATTCCTTTATCTTTTCAGCCTAATAGAATAAAACCAGTACTTTGTTTCTTCCAGGACAGTAAAACTTACTGAGTTCCCCAAATATTAAACAAATGAATATCTTAAGTTTCTAAGAAGAAATCAAAGAGAAATCTGAAAGAAGGTAGTTTGTCTACCTATTCTGCAGCCCCATTCTTGAATCATCCAATTGAAAGTAGATTAAACCAATAACAACAGCAAATAAGATGGTAATTATTATCTACAAAAAAAAAAAATTATGTACATATATATATATATATATAGAACACAAACATTATTAATATTCTGTTGTGTCTGGGGAGAGTCATTTTCTTATTGTGCCTTATAATTTAACATACTCACCGTTAAAATTTCCACTTATTTCTTATTTTTATTTTCCTAAAATTTTCGTTGCATCTTGCAACCTTTTCAATAGTCTTGACTCTCAAAACAAAAGAGAGTCCTACTGCATGAACTTAAAACCACCACTACTCCATATGAAAGAGACAAATTCATGACAACCATCCAACAAGAATACCACCGGGTTAACTATGCCTGTTACAAACACTTCAACAATAAACTGAAGTGGATGAAACAGCAACAACAACGAGCCCAGAATGGTAAGAATCAATACAGATACCCAAACAATATCGACGGGATTGTCATGTCAGAATGTAAACTACCAGAGGACTTTGACACCAGGACACCGGAAAACAATACCACCACCATCAACAACAACAACAAATACACCTCTGGAATATATGGTGCAGTAAATAGGAGAGTCAAGACTATTGAAAAGGTTGCAAGACACAACGAAAATTTTAGGAAAATAAAAATAAGAAATAAGTGGAAATTTTAACAGTGAGTGTGTTAAATTTTAAGGCACAATAAGAAAATGACTCTCCCCAGACACAACAGAATATGCTTCAACACACGAAATCACATAAAAAATCTTGCAAACCAAATCCAAAAACGAAATTATTAATATAGCTTGATATAAATATAATCAACAAACCATCCATCCATCTTCTCCAGCCACTATTCCTGGGAGGGTCCTGTAAGTCCTCAGGAATCACCTCCACAGGATCCTGTCAGAAGCAACCACCAATACACTTTACAGATGGTTTCTCAACTGTGATCAACTGAGACTATAATTAACAAGTGTCAAAATGCCTGAGTTGTTGTAAATACAATAATAACTTTACAATCTATTAACCATATCTTCAGATTGTATATTTTTAATAGTAATACAAGGGAGTGCTAGGAAGTTCCTGGCTTTGGGTAAAAGAAAATACAGGAGCATCAATTAATTATGATTTCATTCATATTCCCCTCTCAGATTCACACACTTATTACAGCAATCCTTCAGTTTTTCTAAGCCCTGTAAAAGAACTTGGAACTGGTAAACCAGAGAGCCACACCAGGTTCCAGTTTGAATTTGGCATGGTTTCTATGGCTGGATGCCCTTCCTAATGTCAACAACTCCAAGAGTGCAGTGGGTGCCTTTTGAATGTCACTGGCACGAGTGCTGTAATGTACCATCAGCATCAACCACAACTATGATTTCACTTGGTTTGACAAGTCTTTTCAAGCACAGCAAATTGACAAAGGTCACAATCACTTGTCACTTTCATGAGGTCTCACATTTGGAGGTCATGCTTTACCATGTCTTCCTCTTTCACAGTCACACACACACACACACACACACACACACACACACACACACACACACACACACACACACACACACACACACACACACACACACACACACACACACACACACACACATACACACACACACACAGATACACACACACACAGATACACACACTCTAAAAATTATACTTGAAGTCTGGAAAATTATAATCCTAAGACAAGATTTTAAATGTGATTAAAGTGATAGGTAGCCAGTGAGTAGCTGACAAAGATCTTACTGAGTGATGTTAAGATAACTTTGGCCTTTTTAATGATTTTAGAAACCTGGTTTATCTGGTGCAGATAATCATCAATCATAATGCCTCAGTCACATTCACCAGCAGACTTCATAAGATTTGTATTGTGGAGAGTGACAGTAAATTCTGAGCTTTTTCTCCCAGAACGTATAGTGATGCATTTGTCTATAGCTATCTTCAGCTACCAGTCAGCAATTGATTGCTGCATTTTGTCTATTTTGTTTAACCCTTTAGCATTCACATAATTCTGTCAAAAGTAATGCTTATTTATTCTCATTGTTTTAAATCAATCTTGCATTATCTTGTAGCTTTGAGATTTTGATGAAGTAACTGTTAATTTTTAGAATGGTGTTGTAGGGTTGATGTGAGAGGCCAGATCCGACCAGTTTAAGCATAAAACAGGTAGCATGTTCTGGCTGGGCATGGCCGGTTTAAATGCTACAGAGTTAAAGTATAATTGTTTCCTGGCTAAAGTTGCCATGACTCTAGTTATAGGAACTTATAGGAAGGTACACTAAAGGCCTGACTTCAGTAAAGTTTGAACTTGTAAGCTTAAATAGAAATCTCCTATCCAAACTACACAAAAATTACATGCAGAAAAGATCATTAGCACCATCAATAACAATATCAACAAGAAATCCTCTATGCCAACGATTCTCAACCATTCATTGCCTATGGACCTGTTACAAGCCAAAGGAAGCCTTTAAGTGGCTGCTAGAAGTTACTAGAAATAGTAGCCAAGTTTCCCTCAAATCACACTCATCCAGTTTAAAAAAAGGAAGGACTCATTGGATAATGTAGTCCTCTGTCTGCAAATAAGTTGATATAGTCACGACTGGAGCAACATTCAATCCAGTTCAGATTATTTTAGAGAAACCTGTAGTTAAACTACATATTTAAACATCAAATAAATATTTTTTTACTTGAAATCAAATGAAAGTGTCTCATTATATTTAATTGGTTGTTAGTTCACCATTAAAGATGATGTCTTTATGCAGTCTCAGTGATAAGTCAGTCCGGAGTAACTGTAGTTGAAAATTTCAGACGTAAGAAGTTCAATGATATGGCTTCCAGCTAGAATTAAATCTGTATTACAGACTTAGCTTGTTAGTAGATTCAATGATAATTATTTGTTTTCTGGTTGATGAGTTGCATTTAACCCTTTTGATATCAATCTTCCTAAGACTGCCTTTGTTTCTATAATACAAACTTCCTATTTTAACCCTTTTGTATTCAGATTTTTCTGCCAGATGTAAGACTTATTCATTCATTAATTATGTATTATCTTGTAGCTTTGAAATTTTGATGTGATTGTTTATTTTCAGAATGACATTGAGGGTGGGTGTGAGAAACCAGATTTGACTGGGTTGAGCATAAAACAAGGAGAAAATTTAGGCTGGATAGGACCAGTTTAAAAAGTCTAAAGGATTAAAGTGATCTGATTTAAAACCTACCATCAAAATTTCATTCATATGAATTCCTGTTCTAAAAGACCAACTTAATAATGACAAAGGTATTCTACTAAATTCTTCGTTATTTTCCAAATTTATTGAAACAAGGGCAGTATTTTCAAAAAGAATATGGTTAACAAATAAGTTAATGATATCTGTAAATAATCGATACATCATATTAATTTCAGAGGAGTGTCACTTAAGTGCAATGATGTTCATGCCTTTCCCAAAGACATAATAATATAAATGAATTAAAGTTATAACAATTGAAAACTAAAAGTAGATCAGTTACGAAAATCATAAGAAACCTTCTATTCTATGATGGTTAGCTAATAGAAGATACTTACAAGTAAACTTGATGCTTCAGGATTACGCCACAAATTCTTCAAAGCCCGTACACTAACAATTTCCAACTGAAACAAACCCCCAGAAAGAAAGAAAAATAAATTTACATATCTTATTTTGTAACTAAGTGTTGCTCTATGTTTTTCCTTCATTTCCATGATTTCATGTTAACATGGTTGGGATAGTTGCTTAATAATCTGAACCTATGCACATCAAAGGAGCAATTGAATATATAACTAGATGTTCTCCCAGCTCAGTCATGAAATAAAAATAAACCCTGTTGCTACCAAAGTACATTGAAATAAGCAGAATTATGTAATTTACCCAAGGCGCAATATTATAGCTGAATTTAAATGTATGGTAATATGGTTAATGTTCTAGCAGCTAAATTACACATGGTGTTGGTTTTATCTCCCCAAACAGTAAGTGCGTCATCTGTAGTCAAAGTGAACAAATTTGACATCTACTTGGTGATGCGATTGTTTTCTTTCAACAATTGCATCGATTGGACAACTTTCTGTGGATATCTCTAGATAGAACTGGTAGTAAACATACTTACAGTGAAATAATTATTGATTTAATATTTGATAATTGTGCTAATGCTGTCACTTCTACTGACTCAGTTGGGTTGCCTGGGTACCACTAATGTAAAGTAAGAAAAT
Organism: Octopus bimaculoides; assembly: GCF_001194135.2. Taxonomy (NCBI): domain Eukaryota; kingdom Metazoa; phylum Mollusca; class Cephalopoda; order Octopoda; family Octopodidae; genus Octopus; species Octopus bimaculoides. Next base: position 134,570,051 of record NC_068983.1, on the reverse strand, counting down.
TTGAGCCAGGTCAATTCATTGCTATTAGAATATGATTGATAGAATGATATATAGCAATTTAGCTATCATTCAACTAACACTCTTTGGGATCATGGGTCCAGAAATTGTCTTGAAACATCATTGATTGTGAAGGACCACAATATAGTTGCTGTTCACAGATAACAACTTGAAAGATGTAGGAAGAAATAATATAAAATAAGTTTGAATTACCTGTCTTAAAAATGATACCTTGTAGGGCACTCGTGAATGTCTTTTAAGACTAGAAGTTTTACAGTATTCTTCAAATTCCTCCTCTATGACAGCAGTAGTTTCAGACAAACTGAAACAAAAAATATAAATGAACAGAGTAAAACACACCACTACAAAACAGTAAAAGAGTTCAAGTATTCATTGAAAAAAAGAAACAAATTAAAAATATACACATTCACAGAGACACATATTTATGTTGTTTTCTACTATTTAATATACAATTTGTCAATGTTTCATTTGTATTAGAATCCTCAGAAATGGGGGAGAGGGTATGTATCAGCTTGAAAACCACTGGTTTTGTCTTTACATTTGAAGTTGGTAATTGCTAATTGCCATCAATGATAACTTTGCTCGACATCCCTCCAAAAAAAGGTTTAAAAAGTAATGGTTATTGTTTAATCCCCAGGTCAGTCTTGATGAAGCAAACCTATGATCAAAGGTGGCCCAGCCATAACTGGCTTATCTTTTATTCAGGATAACATTATCTTAATGTATCATCTCTTTTTAAAGCAGGAAGGGATAATTTCATGGAGACAAACAGCTGGTTGATTGGTAGTCTCTATTTCACTGATGTATTCTGTTCTTGACCAGGTTTATCTAGCTATAAATATATACTGCTAGTGGTGTAATTAACTGATATAAGTAGTGGTATCACTGTATAGTTGATAAGGGTTTTATTAACTTGCAGTGTTAACACTGCAAGTCTTCTATGCCTGGCGAAGGTAACAGGGAACAAGCATTGCAATGTACTGACTTCAAACTAAATAATAGCATTCTTCTTCTTCTTCTTCTTCTTCCTCCTCCTCCTCTGCTTCTTATTCTTCCTCCTCCTCCTTTTCTTCTTCTTCTTCTTCTTCTTCTTCTTTTTCTTCCTCCTTTGTCATTATTTAGCATCTACTAGTTTGACAGGAGCTGTAAGCCAGAGGACTGTGTTAAGTTCCACTGTCTGTTTTGGGATGTTTTTTATGGTTGGATGACCTTTCTAATGACAACCACTTTATAGAGTGAAGTGGGTACTTTTTATATGTCACAAGCACTGGTGAGATCTGCTTTGGCATGGTTTTGACAGCTGGATGCTCTTCCAAACAAAAACCTCTTTAGAGAATGGACTGGATGTATTTTATATAGCACCAGCAAGGTCACCAAGTACTTGCAAGATGAAAATCCTTTGGGGTAGGGTGGGGGTATTAAAGGAGGTGGCTTTGTGCCAGGTGATGTGAATATGACAGAGAGACAGAAACAGGTGTCTTGCTGTTAAGGAGATACATGGTTACTCCAGTCAGAGTGAGAGAAATGGTGGTGATGTGCCAGGACATACTCTCAAGAATGTGAATATAAATGGGATGGTAGAGAATTGCTCAGAGTGCATGAGTAGGGAGTTCACATGAAGGGGAAGGGGAAATGCAGTGATTGGTGAAACAAGGGTATATAGTGGGGGACAACAGGATAGCAATGATACAGCTGGCAGGGCAGGAAGGACAAGACTGGACTGCATGAGTGGAGAGGGAAAAATAAGCATAGTACATGAAGAAGAGGAGATGTAATCTGCTTTACTGGGGTAAGGCGTGTGAAAAATTTAATGTCACATATGGGTGGAACACACAGAGCTTCCAGAATTCTGTTTTGCTGAGGTGGGCAAGTCTTGTGAAGAATGTCATATCACCAGCATTTTGGTCCAATGTCATCTCCTCCATGAGGCGTAAAATCTTGAGATCAGCCCTCACTACTTGATCCAATGTCTTCCTCTTCCACAGATGCTATCCACCTTATGTGATCAACACTGCTTTATACAGAAGTCTTCATTCATATGTATCACATGTCCAAATCAACGTAGTCTTCTCTCTTGCATGCTGCATCTCTACGAGAATCTATTGTAGAACCCTCATTATTATACAGACTTAATAAAAGAATTTGTAATACATAATTATTATCAATTCTATTAGAAGCATATACCAACAAATTTAGTAATTGCATCATCATCATCATTTAATGTCCGTTTTCTATGTTGGCATAGGTTAGACAGTTTGACCAAAGTTGGTAAGCCAGAAGGCTACACCAGGCCCCAGTCATCTGTTTTGGCTTAGTTTCTACAACTGGATGCCCTTCCTAATGCCAATTACTCTACAGAGTGTACCGGGTGTCTTTTACAGGTCACCAGCACAAGTGCCTTTTACATGTCACTGGCACTGATGAAACACTGTCAGTCAACATATTTATCGTGCAAACGTTTATGCAATAGAAAGAGGGTCTTTAACTGCGTGTGGCCTTAACATGATGTGATAGGGAATGTAAAAAGCACTGACGGAGATAAATTTTACAATAAAAACAAGAACTTAGCTATAGTTTCAGAGAGCACACTTCTGATCAAAATGAGTAATATTGGGGAAAACTTATTGCCTTGTATACAAATGGAGGCTGCATTTAGAATCTACAAAAATCTATTCATATTTATAAAACATAAACTGAACATATTTCTTTTATGCATAATGATGAATACTATCAAGCAGTTTAAAATCACTGCTTCAATTTTGATGCCCAAGTAGAAGTCATCATCATCATCATCATCGTCATCGTTTAACGTCCGCTTTCCATGCTAGCATGGGTTGGACGATTTGACTGAGGACTGGTGAAACCAGATGGCTACACCAGGCTCCAATCTGATTTGGCAGAGTTTCTACAGCTGGATGCCCTTCCTAACACCAAGTGTTTAACAAAATATTATATTGCTTTTGAGAAAGGCATGTGTCCAGACTTCTTTCATCTTAAAAAACATCATCGAAATTAACAGCTTATAAAATATTAACTAATGTATTTCTAACTTCTGACTAAAAATTAAATTTACTATGAGGAAGATGCACACAGTCTTTCTCTTTCTCTCCCTCTCTCTCTCTTTCTTTCTTTCTCACCCACACACACATATACTTACCATTTGTAGTAAGTAGATTTTCTGAAGTAATGTTGAAACTTCTTAGTTTTGGAAATCTCTGGAAATGGAAATATTATGACTAATTAGCATAGATTAAAGAAATGGATTTGCAAAACCAACATATGCTTGCACCACATATATATACAGTAAAGACATTCTTATATAGTGTTTTATCTGGGAGTTACTTTACACGCATGCATGCGTCCGTTCGCATGCGCGCACACATACACACACACACACACACACACACACTCACACACAAACAAACAAACAAGTATACAAGTTGAGAGGTTGAATGGATATCAGAAGTAAGTGTAGGTAATTTTAGCGAGTTTGAAAAGCCAAACCTTGAGCTACCACTGATAGATTGCTGGTTGTAGGTTCTATGCTGTCTTCATTGATGACATCTAGAAAGAAATCAGTTGGATTGTTGTGTTCTTCACAAATGTAACCTTCAAAATAAAACACCCATTATAGGTATGTTGTCTAAGAATGAAGCTGAGCTGAATTTTAAAGGCTTAATCTACATAGATCATCATCATCATCATTGTTTAACGTCCGCTTTTCATGCTAGCATGGGTTGGACGATTTGACTGATGGCTGGTGAACCAGATGGCTGCACCAGGCTCCAATCTGATCTGGCAGAGTTTCTACAGTGCTGGATGCTCTTCCTAACACCAACCACTCCAAGAGTGTAGTGGGTGCTTTTATGTGCCACCGGCACGAGGGCCAGTCACACAGAACTGGCAATGACCACGCTCAAAATGGTGTTTTTTATGTGCCACCTGCACGGAGCCAGTCCAGCAGCACTGACAACGACCTCGCTCGAATGATTTTCTAACGTGCCACCGGCACAAATGCCAGTTAGGCAACGCTGGTAACGATCATGCTCAAATGGTGCTATTTACGGGCCACTAGCACGGAAGCCAGACAGCTGTTCTGGCAATGATCATGCTCGGACAGTGTTGTTACTGCTCCACTGGCACAGGTGCCAGTCATTGAATATAGTTCAATTACGATTTTGATTTCACTTGCCCCAACAGGTCTTCGCAAGCAGAGTTTAGTGTCCAATGAAGGAGAGGTTGACATGGGTGCCAGTCGTCGAATTTAGTTTGATTTCAAATTCACTTGCCTCAACAGGACTTCGCAAGCAGAGTTTAGTGTCCAATGAAGTAAAGATACGAATAAGTGAGCTGGCTACACTTCTGGCAGAGGCCCCAGATTATGCTCTCACTTGGCTTGCCGGGTCTTCTCACGCACTGCATATTTCCAAAGGTCCCGGTCACTAGTCATTGCCTCGGTGAGGCCTAAAGTTCGAAGGTCATGCTTCACCACCTCATCCCAGGTCTTCCTGGGTCTACCTCTTCCATGGGTTCCCTCAACTGCTAGGGTGTGGCACTTTTTCACACAGCTATCCTCGTCCTTTCCTGCCACATGTCCATACCAGTGCAATCGTCTCTCTTGCACACCACAACTGTGTCTGAATATTTATCTAGCTAACTGAACATTGCATGTCCTTAACCAAAGTTAAATGCTGGTTGTAGCAAACAGAAGTTAAATACTAAGAATAGTTAGTAGAAACTGAATGTTCAACGAGGCTGCTTAAAGTTAAATGTTGAACATAGCTAGTCAAGTTTGAATGTTGAATATAGCTCATGCAGGGAGTACACTGACTGCTCAGTGTGAGTGTGTGTATGTGTGTGTGTTGGGAGAAGTAGGTGGGGGGGGGCAATACGAGGCTGGGAGAGTCATATTTGAGGCTATGGTGGTATCCAGCCCTAACAATCAGAGCAATAGCAGCAGTGGTTCATTCAACAACATCAACGACAACAACGGTAATGATGGAGGCAGCATTGACCACAATGCATTTAGTGGCAGAAACATCAGCACCAACAACTACAACTGAAGCAGCTCATCCAACAACATTGACAATAACAATGGCAACAACAGAGGCAGCAACAACAGCAATGCATTAAGTGGAAGAAACACCAGCACAGACAACAACGACCACAGCACCAGCATCAGTGCTACAGCCAGAGTTGATAACCACACCAGCTGAACTACCAGTCCCACACTCAGAATTAACAGCGATGGCAACCACAACATCATCAGCAACATCAACACTATGGCCAGTGATGACTACTGCAACAACAACTACAGCTCCAGCAGTGTTGCTGGACTCACACTCTGTAATAACAGCACTGGTGATAGCTCCAACAACAGCAGCTGCAACAACTTCAGGCCCAGAACCAATGGAAGATACACCAGAGGCACAGAGACAATGGAAAATATACAACCAGCACTCAAGTTCAGAGATACATCACGTCAGCTGCATTTAAGCTGGTCATCTTTTAGGGTCCTGGAAAGAAGTGACGTCACGTCCCTGGCCAGTCATGTGTGTTGCCTTAAGGATGAAGGGAGTCCATATGGAATTAAGTGAAGGATCACAGAACAACCAGGATCTTATGTAAACAGGAGCAGACAATGCAAGCTTTGCATAGCAGGCATGGGATTCTACGTTTGCTGATTAGAGCCATAAAAAGTACTTGCAAACCAGAACAACATAAGGGCAATTTTCTGTTTGCCCTTTAGGTCCATAAGATTTGCTGACCGGACCGATCTAAGGGCAATAATCAATCTTATTTAAGGTCCAGACATGTATATTATTATTTGTTTACAAATTAACTGACCATAACAGTTTTCTATCTCCAGCTTGAAGAGAAGTTATATGCCCCCAGCCATTGGAGTATGGTGAGTCATCTATAAAGCTAAGCATTTTATGGATGCAAAACCATTGGTCACTCTATGACCAGACATATATTTAACTTCATGTAAATATATTAATGCTCTAACTTTTAGAGTGTGCCTCTTTTTCAGACATATGATCCACTGAATATATATATATATATATATATATATATATATATGCCTTAGATAGAAATAAATAATTACAGAGGTATCAAATTGTTGGATCAGGTGATGAAAGTTGCAGAGAGAGTCATAGTCCAACTAATCAGGGAGAGTTAGTCTAGATGAGATGCAGTTTGGCTTTGTGCCAAGTAGAAGCACCACTGATGCCATATTTTTGGTAAGGCAACTTCAGGAGAAATACATAGCCAAAGATAAACCTCTGTACTTGGCTTTTGTTGACTTGGAGAAAGCTTTTGACAGAGTCCCCTGATCCATTAGCTGGTGATCAATTTGGAAACTAAGGATAGACGAGTGGTTGGTGAGAGCTGTACAAGCCTTGTAGAGGGATGCTACCAGTTAGGTGAGAGTGGGCAACGAGTACAGCGAAGAATTCAGGGTACAAGTAGGGGTTCAACAAGGATCAGTGCTCAGCCTCCTCTTGTTCATAGTCCTCCAGGTAAGAACAGGGAATTCAGGACAGGCTGCCCCTGGGAGCTCCACTATGCTGATGACCTTGCTCTTATAGCTGAATCACTACCTGAGAAGAAGTTCCAGGTATGGAAACAAGGTCTAGAATCAAAGGGCCTTAGAGTTAACCTAGCAAAAATTAAAGTCATAATAAGTAGGAAGGCATACAAATTACAAATACCCGCAGGTAGCTGGCCCTGCTCAATCTGTAGAAAAGATGTAGGTAGAAACTCCATAAGATGCACCCAGTGTAAGCTTTGGACAGACAAAAGGTGCAGCAACATCAAAGGAAGGTTAACATAGAAACTAACTTTTGTATGTGGAAGGTGCACAGACATAATAAATACCAAACATGTGCAGAAAATAGACTCCATCAACTGCCAGGGGAACAAGCTAGAGGTAGTAGATAGATTCCAGTATCTAGGAGACCAGGTTAGTAGTGGAGGTGATTGTTCTGAGAGCGTAGCTGTAAGAATAAGATTAAGCTGGGCAAAGTTCAGAGAGCTCCTACCCTTGCTGGCAACAAAGGGCCTCTCTCTCAGAGTGAAAGGCAGATTGTTTGATGTCTGTGTGCAAACAGCTATGCTGCATAGCAGTGAAACATGGGCTACAACAGCTGAGGACATGTGTATGCTTGAGAGAAATGAAACCAGAATGCTTCGCTGGATATGCAATGTTAGTGTGCATGTTTGACAGAGTGTAGGCATCTTCAGAGAAAAGTTAGTCATAACAGGAATTAGATGTGGTGTGCAAGAGAGTCGACTGCACTGGTATGGTCATGTGATGCGTATGGACGAGGACAGCTGTGTAAAGAAGTGCCCATCTCTAACTGTAGAGGGAACCTGTGGCAGAGGTAACCCAGGAAGACATGGGACAAGGTGGTGAAGCATGACCTTCAAACTTTGAACCTCACAGAAGTAATGACTAGTGACCGAAACCTTTGATGATGTGCTTTGCTTAAGAGGACTCATCAAGCCTATTTCACTCATGTTGATGGTATGTAAAAAAATCAACCTTTGAACGTTGGGCCTCAGAGAGGCAAAGTAGCTGAGTATTTTTCAAGCGTTGGGTCTCATGGAGGGAAAGTGGCTGAGTTCCTTTCAAGTGCTGGGTATCACAGAGGTAAGGTGGCTGATTTCCTTTCAAGCAAGCCTGACGGAGGTGAGGTAGCCAAGTTCCTTTCAAGTGTTGGGCCTCATGGAAGCAAAGTGGATGAGCTCTTTCCGAGTGTTGGGCTTCACGGAGGCAATGACCAAGACCTTTGGCATTATGGCAAACCAAGCAAAATCGCAGTCGTAGCAGATATCAGTGTCGTGCAAATGGCACCCGTGCTGGTGGCAAAAGCACCCATTACACTCTTGGAGTGGTTGGCATTAGGAAGGGCATCCAGCCATAGAAAACCATGTTAATCAGACTGGAGCATGGCACAGCCTTCCAGTGTGCCAGCCCAGTCAAACCATCCAACCCATGCCAGCATGGACAATGGACATCAAATGATGAAGATGATAATGATATATTAATCAAAGTGTACAGTATTATATATCCATTACGGCTGATCTTACCGACTGGTTCTGCACCAGGAGTTCAACAGAGTGTTAAGTAACAGTTTGACTATGTAACCTTGCGCTCTTCAGAGGTACCCATTATGGAAAGAAATATGGCGACTGCTCTCTATTGCTGGAGGTGAATAGACATTTGGTTTGTGGTTGCTGTGAAAAAGATGAAACGAATCAAGCAAGGGATTAACTGAAGAGTTATGTCCCTTGGTATCAAAACACATCAACTCTGGGGGTGGTTTTGCTGCAAGTTGGCAAGAGTTTTCTGGAAAAGAGTTTGAGAAATGTGTGTTTTTAAGGTTGGTTTTTAGTGGTACTATATGCATAACCTTTGCGAGGGAGGGGGTACAGATCTGTGCGTTTTCTTTCTTTTATGTTTTGGTTAAATTCTTGGGGCCTTTATGTATGCATGTAGTGTGCATAGTAGTATAATATGTGGAGGCTTATATTGGGTGGGGGTGGGGGGGGGGTCTGAAGTGTATGTTTATGTTCTGGTCAAACACCTTGCTGGACTCCCAGCTGCTGGTGGAGGGCCAAAGTTGGAGGTCTGGAGAGATGTAACACCACAACCCTGGCCAAGTACATATGGTCGTCGAAAGAAATCATCACCGAGTACAGCATAAAGTGGAGTATTCTAGAGAAATGTAAGTCATACTTTAATAGCAGTAGGAAGTACAGATTATGCCTAGCTGAGAATAGAGTAATTTTTAAAAGCTCTCAGCACCAGGCATCTACCTGAACAGCAGAAGTGAAATCTTTAACCCTTACCCACATGAAAGGAAGTATATCCTATCATACCTATATGCCCCATCGTGACTATAATCACCAGTCCTCCTACTTCAGCTCTCCACCAATAACTGGGAGTCCAGCAGAGTTTGACCAGAACATACACAAATGCATCCACAAATAAACATGCATGCCCTGTGCTCCTGCACAGCAGACACCCACCCAATGGACATTTTTCCACCCCCTCCAATATAAGCCCCCAACACATATTGTATCCCTACATACCACATGCATACATAAATGCCCCAAGAATTTAATCAAACATAAAAGACAGAAAACACACAAACAAACACAGATCTGTATCACCCACCCCCACAAAGGCTATACATATAGTACCATTACACACATTCCATTTTCATCACAAGAACACCAACCTTAAAGACACACATTTCCCATAAACCCTTTTCCAGACAACCCTTGCCAACTTGCAACAAAACCACCCCCAGAGTTGATGTCTTTGATACCAAGAGACATAACTTTTGACTTAATCCCTTGCTTGATTTGTTTCAAACCAAATGTGTCTATTCACCTCCAACAATAGAGAGTAGTTGCTATATTTCATTCCATAATGGGTATCTCTGAAGAGCGCAGGGTTACATAATTGGACTGTTACCTAACACTTCATTCAACCCCTAATGTGAAACTGATAGGTAAGATCAGCTATAATGGATATATAATACTGTACACTTTGATTAATACACACACACACACACACTCATTATATTATAAAATAAGAGCAGGAAAATTACATCAAAAAATCATCACAGAAGATATATATCCAAAATAATATTGTATTAATAGATAGATGTATAAATATATAAAGCATGGTTATTTAAAAAGTTTAAAATATCTTACAATCGTTTTGTGAATGTATTACCCTTAGAAATGGAATCTAAAATTGATAATCATTATTAGGTAATACATCCACTCATCAAAGAGAAAGAGGGTGAATTTCCATGTAGTCAATCAATTGCTATTTAAAAATATATGAAAATGATATTGTTTAAAGATGTTGTTTAAAAGTTACTGGCGTAGATATGCATTGGTACAACCTTGTGCTAAAAATTTTGAAGAAAAATATAAATCCGTAGTAAAATCCTCTGTGGTAATCCATAATGGTTGGGTGTAATATAGATCCCATAATTCTGTTCTCTTCAATGTGAAATCCATAAATGCAGAAAATAAAAGTAGTTAAATTTTTGCCTTTTATATTTTGCCTTTATTTTAGAATGTAATATATAATCGCTCTTATTAAATGTCTAAATACCTTTACTGTTTTAGACATTTCCCTACCAAGAGCATTTATTAGAAATTCAGTATATTGTATTCTCATTGAATAACGATATCAATACATATAAATTTGACATGGGCAATTTTTTCTTGTTCTAGGATTCATGGTCGAACAGCTGGGTGGAATTGTGTGAAAAATTACACAGATGTGTAGAATGATCTGGTGGTGTTGCTGGGCTTTGTATTTCTTTCATAGCTCCCATGGTTACTGAGATAAATCTACTATAATAATGCTCTTGTGTTTATGAATAAGAACGGAAGGGGTGATAGATGAATAAGGAAGGAAGGAAGGGGTGATAGATGGATAAGGAGGGAATGAAGGGGTGATGTCATACTTGGTAGTGGGATGATGAAAATTGTATGCTGAAAAAATAAATCAAACAGCATTTCAACTCTGTGTGAATATATATGTGTGTGCATGTAAAAGTGGGGTATGTGAATGTGTGTGTGTGTGTGTTTGTGTGTGTGTGTGTGCGTGTGCACACACAATGGAAGTGAGATGGTTCACCTTTGTTTGCTTAGTATTTGGATTTATTTTTTGATTTGGTTGAATCTTGGTTGTTTTTTTTTGTTGGTTAGTTATTTTTAGCGTTTTGACAGAAAAAAGTCATTTTAAAATTGTTTTTAAACATAAGCATGCCCAAACAAGTCGAATGCTTACACAGAGCAGGTTTTACAGCCACATCATCCAAACTGACCGGGTGAAACTGGGCTTAGCTGCTAGTATATAAATATATATATATATGTATATATATATATGTATTACTGGCCCTCATGCCGGTGACACATAAAAGCACCCACTACACTCTCGGAGTGGTTGGCGTTAGGAAGGGCATCCAGCTGTAGAAACTTTGCCAGATCAGATTGGAGACTGGTGCAGCCTTCTGGCTCACCAGCCATCAGTCAAACTATCCAACCCATGCCAGCATGGAATGTGGATGTTAAACGATGATGATGATGATGATCTGTATATCTATATCTATATATATCTATATCTATATCAATATCTATATCTATCAGGTCATCCCATAAGTTCTGTCCGAATTTTGAATGAAGAAAAAAGTGATCAAATGTTATATTTAATTGAAATTTAATCATCAATGTACTTTCCCCGATTATCTATGACTTCCTTCCATCTATTTACATACTTTTTAATCCCATCAATGTAAAACTCTTTTGGTTTCAAAGCGAAGAACTCTGAAATATCAGTTTTGACCTCTTGGCTTCCGAACGTTATATCCCCCAAATGATTCTGTAAACTATGAAACAAAGGGTAGTCTGAAGGAGCAAGGTTGGGAGAATAGGGTGGAAGAGGAATTTTTTCCCAACCAAGCTCTTCGATCTTTGCAGTGTGGGGTCGCACATTGTCTTGATGAAACATCACTCCTTTTCAATTCACTAAAGCAGGTCTTTTTTTCTTCAAAGCTTGGTTCAAACGCTTTAATTGCTGACAGTGAACTTGAGAATTGAATGTTGCATTAAGTGGTAACAATTCAAAGTGAATTACTCGTTTGCAATCCCACCAGATAGAGAAAAGAACCTTTTTTCCATGAAGTTCCCTTCTCGGTTGTGGTTGAGCTTTTCCCTTTTACCAAGCCACTGTTTACGATGTTTAACATTTCAATAGAAGATCCATTTTTCGTCACCAGTCACAATTCTATCCAAAAAGGGTGAAATGAGTTCGCAAGAATGGAGAGAAGAGCAGGTGTCAACTCGGGACTTGCAGTTGCTTTTGGACAATTCATGAGGCACCCATTTTCCAAGTTTAGGAACCTTTCCAAGTTGTTGAAGATGATGATGAACAGTTGTATGGCTTGAACTAAGCTTTATTACCAATTCTTCAATTGATAATGCAGGATTTT
>NC_068983.1:134546123-134555878 GCF_001194135.2 Octopus bimaculoides | reverse complement strand
ATATATCATAATACATATCATAATATATATCATAATATATATCATAATATATATCATAATACATATCATAATATATATCATAATACATATCATAATATATATCATAATATATATCATAATATATATCATAATACATATCATAATATATATCATAATACATATCATAAGATATATCATAATATATATCATAATATATATCATAATACATATCATAATATATATCATAATATATATCATAATATATATCATAATATATATCATAATATATATCATAATGCTTTTGAAGTAGGGTGCTGGTTGTTATGTGTGATTACATAATCATCATATTTATATCCATTTTCCTATGGGTTATTGGACAAGTTCTCTTCAGCACAACATCCTGACCAAATGGAATTTGGTTCCTATATAATAGCTGGCTTAATAAGAACCAATTAAATATTTTAATCAGTCTACTTATATTCTATCAAATAGGAATAATAACAAAGTTCAAATTACCTATGCTTTCAAAATAGCTTAGTGCCTCCTTTCTTGGTCCTTGAAAGGCAAGAATTCCATTGTACAATAATGTGATGTTATCAAATAAATTATAGATTGAATAACGTGGTTGATGGATGGAAAAAATGATATTCTTTCCTTTCTCAGATAACCTGTGTAAATAAGAAACAAACTTTAAAATTATAGATACATATATAAATAACTATACAATAAAAGAAACATCTCTTGAAATATGAGACATCAAATTTATAGGAATAATAAATAAGATTTTGTAAATTATGTCCTTCTCAATGCCATTTCAATAGATATTAAGCCCCATAAAAAAGTACATATAATCAAGGATCGCCAGGAAACCAAGTAATTCCGAAGAGTAGTAACTAGAACCTCTGCAGAGTGTTTGGTGTTGGGAAGGGCATCTAGCCATAAAAACCCTGCCAAAGCAAACATAGTAGCCTGGAGTAGTTTTCTACCTGGCCTGCTTCTGTCAACCATCCTTTTATGCATAGAAGACAGACATTAAATGATGATGATGATGAATACACGGGATTGGGTTTTTATTGTTACACCTACAACAGGACTTAAATTAGCCACTACAAACTAACTAAACACTAACTAAAATAATGCTTCCACTGTTTCAGGTAGTAAGCTAGATGTAGTGAGGTAGCAAGAGTTAAGTATACCAGCCATGAATTCAACAGTGTCAGTGGCAGCAAACAAACTAGTGGTCTTGCAAGTAGTCACATATCAAAACAATTCAGTCATATATAGCTTTCACAGATATTACATACTAGAATTTATTGAAATCAAATTTTGACTTGAAGAAATTTTTTAACTTACTTCATGAACTCCAATGATTTCTTACAGTTTAGATTATAATGGAACTCGAAGGTTCATGATACCTGCGGAGTATCTCCTTCTCCCATTACAATTATCTTCTGTAGTCTTAGGATCTAGAACTTGAAAGAAGAAGCAGGTGCAATTCAATGGTTGTTGATTTAGTTCTCATTCATGTGGTTCACTCCCGGCGACCATCTGTATCGCAGCGCGCGGCTCATTATAACTCCATTCACGTGAGATACATTACCTCTGGAGGTAACAGGTGAAGTTAGAGCAGGACCAGAATCTGCTGTGAGCTGCCAGTTTGCAGTGTTGCTCAGTGTGAGCACGAACCCAAGAGAGAGAATCACCTTAATACGCCTCCTTAAATAGATGTTGCCCACAAGAGCCTCGCTGTGGTCTCGCGCATGGCAAACATGGTTGTAGGCGAGATCTCGCTCTTGTCTCAGACATGGTAATGGATGCCGGCAAGATCTCACACAAAATGGTGCTGGCTTCTTGTGTCATGCTACAGATTCCACATTAGAAGAGTTTACTTAAACTTACTTTTCTTATTTCTTTGGAAAAAAATTTTCTGAGCAAGCAGAATGTTGTTATGTAATTGATATACTCATTAGTTTACTAAATTAATTTCTTTCTTTACAAAAGATATCACAGGCTTTTAGATAAGTCACAAGAATAATTTTTACAGGAAAAGTACAGTCTGATCAAATAACACCAATATCATACTTGTGTGTATTCTATATAGTCCCAAACTGATGAAATGAAAAGTTGAAGAAACTGAAATCAAACAAATCTAAATCCCATAATACATCTATTTCAACAGTACTGTCTTGGCTAGCTATATAAATAATGTATGATGAATGTAAGGTAGCAAACTGAGCCAAGTAATATATCACTTGCACTAATCTAATTGAGTCAAACACAACACATAAGTGACTCCATAATTAGGCCTAAGTTCTATGGTATGCTGCCAGCAATTCACATCTAAGCCTATCTTTTCTTTAATATTACCATCATTGTAACTTTTGTTTATGTTTATATGAAAAGGTAGGGGATGTTAGGGAGAGACAATGTCTATAGTAGGAGGTTCTGGTAATTCCTTTTCAACACAGCTTGTCTTCCATGTACACCCACCTGGCACCCAGCTCTCGACTGTTTGTATGCAAAAGTACACCACTTCTGAGCAACAGCATTGGTGGTAGGCCAGCTAAACCAGATGGAAGGCTGCCAATCAGTTGTAAATTTTCAGTGAAATTCTTTCAAGACTTATCATCCTCCGCATATAAAGACTGGATTCCAGTGCCCCATTTAGAGGAAACAACCATCAGTAGTCAACTTTCACCAGTCAGAAAGATGTGAATTGCTGGCAGCATACCATAGAACTTGGGTCTAATAATGTTATTTCTGAGCACGGTGAGATATGTAGATGTCCCTGGTCATCCCACTGCTTCCTTGGTATACTTTCAGCTGTTTCAGCTCATCTTGGCACTGACCCAAGAAGTTAAGTACAAGAGGGTGAGGCTGTTTATTTACAGTACAGTCCATCCTTACTATAATACAAGTCCAGGCAAGTCAGGATTTGAATGGTAGATATTTTGCTGCAGTAGTCAGGTTATCATGTACATCTTCAATCATAAAATACTGCCACTCCCATAGTTTCTTTGGTTGTGAAGGCACCTTCCATGTGCCTTCACAAGATTCCCCATTGCCTATTTGGCTTCATCCCTCATTGTTGATGCTCTTTAACTCTCAAGAATTCAGATTTCTCAGTCAAATGTAATACTTTTTTATACACACTGATATGAATTAGTCATGTATTGCCTTGTAACTTTGTGTAAAACAAAATGCTAGAAAGAAAGAAAGAAAGAAAGAAAGAAAGAAAGAGAAAATACATAGCAAATCATAATTACTTTTTTAGAAGATGCATAACACTGTATGCTGTACTGGAATCAAGACCAGTGGTTGGTTCATCAAGAAACAAAATCTGTGGAGAAGTGATTAGTTCCAAACCAATACAAGTCCTTTTTCGTTCACCACCCGAAATACCTCGTATTAATTCACTGCCAACCTAGTGATAAACAGTAATACGAGAAAAGGTCCAATGTAATTCTGCCTTTTTATATATTCATTAGGAGAAATATATGAAAAAATTTCCTGCCTGTAGACTGCGGACATGTGAAAATATATTAGACCTGCTTTGGGAAGTAATCAGGCTGGACTAGAAGTTTAGAGAATCTTTTAATCTATTTAGAACAAACAGCTTCTCTATAGATATAGAAAAGGGATTAATTAGGCCAATAGGAGAGCCTCTAAGCAATCACTTAACCAGATAGAAATTGATGTACGATGCTGTTGTGAAGGACTGAAGAGCTTACTTTAGATTTTATATTACTCACTTGATTTCTATTGTCAATATGTGGATAGATGACATGCTTTTGAAAGTATGTATCTATTTTTTTTTTTCCTTTGCTTCAACACTGTTTGTTTGTTACAGGACAGAGGTGTCAATAAGTATTTTCCATTAAAACATTACAGATTTTCAGAGAGTTTCTACAGATGGGTAAGTTTCACTGTTATTTATGCTTATCTAATGTCAACAGTTGTACTGGTTAACTTTTCTGGTTGCCTGCATCATACTGTTGATTTGATTAAAATATTTTTCTTCTTGTTTATCTTTGGAATTATTTATTGTTTATGTACCTGTATGAGGTAGTTTTTCTAAATAAGTATACAAACATGCTTGTTGCTGATCTTATTCCATAAATAACCATTGGATATTGGCCAAAGATAATATTAGCCATAAATTAGTATGTCTCTACTGCACATCAAATTTTGGTCTGATCCTGAACTTCAGCAGAGTAAAAGATGCTTTCTCTGGTGAAGAATAGATCTAAATTTTGCATGAAAATATAGAAAAGATGTAGGTAGAAATTCCATATGACACACAAACTATGGACAGTTGCAACACAAATGTCATACAATCTTCCCTATCACTAATGATATAAATATAAATGTCATAAAACTATACTGAAGAAATGTAAATAACAAATACCATAGCAGATGATAGAAAGAACTCTCTGCTTTCAAACGATATAAGAGGTATCATGATCAGTTATCATTGTTGTTTTTTATGATTTAGCCTCAAGCCAACTTTAATCAAGCAGACTTACGATTAAAGATATTCCAGTTGTGAACATCCCATCTTTTTTTTCTTCAGACAGTGTATCTAGGTTTACATTATGCAAAATATATTTACATTTTTGAGGAAATAAGGTATGGTTTGAGGAGGATTTGGCTGCTATTTCTAGCAGATCATATAGTGGGTTCCTCATCAGTTCGAGATGTGTCATTAATATCAGTAAGGTCATTTAGCCTTACTGCTAATGAGGAAGACACCTAACATTCTGGAGAAGGCCTTTGATAAGATAATATAATGGTCGTTCAGGAAACCAGGGAAAGAGAACTAGTTTGTGAGAGTCATACATGCTATGTAGAGAAGTAGAGTCAGCAAAGTGAGAGTCAGCAATGAGTTAAGCAATGAATTTAGCTTACAAACAGAAGTTCAGTATAACTCAGTCCTTGGCCCTCTTTTCTCTTTATCATAATTACAGGAATATATTAAACAATGAGTAACATCAACACTTACTTTGGAGTCAGCCACGTCAGTGAGCCCTAATTCTTCTATCAATGCATTCACCCTTTGTTCACGGGTTGCTGATGAAAATGTGGCAGGCAAACGAAGGGCTGCAGAAAACCACAAGTTTTCTTTCACACTGAGAGTTGGCATAATGACATCATCCTATAAAGAAAAAGACAATGAAAAGTGGGAAAAAGAGATAGCTGGAGGAAGAGAATGAAAAAGTGATAGATAGTGAGCAAGAGAAACAGAAGAGAAAACAAGAATAAGAGAGACAGACAATTTAAGATTGAAGGAGAGAAAAAGAGATACAGGAAAAAGGGTGCTTGGCTTAGATAGAAAGGAAGGGAGTCATCTTGTTTCTGGTAGCCATTGGTATCTGGATCTCCATTTGTTTTGAGTTAAAACAGTTGATTTTTTTTTTCTTTACGAGCACCCTAACACCTACTGGAACAGGAAAACATCAACTGATGTGAGACTAAATTATTTCATTGTTTGCCTATTTTACTACACTAATTCAACTGTTGTGCACAAGTAAACTGAAAGAGCAAATAAGCTTTAAATGCATCAGGCTGATGTACTCAGGAGGGATGTGATGTGAATGGATTATGAGTGCAAAGTAAAATAAATGTACCAATGGAGGAGTCTGAAGACTTGAAAGGAAGTATTAAGTTAGAGAAGCTCACAAATGAGATAATGCTGGAGTGAGATGAAAGGTGGTTTGCTATTGTAATGAATTCTAGTGAGCTTCCTCTCTTATATATAAAGACATACGAACGTAGCAGGTAACAGCTAACCCTTGGGTGCTGTTTGGACCCCGTTGTATCTACCACTCTGATTGGTTGGTATTGGCGCAATTTGTCTCTTACTTTATTTTGCGCCAATATGCAACCCAACCAATCACAGCCTTCAAATAAGTCATGTGAGACAGTCTGTTCCAAAACTGCATTTGAACCTACCCGTCATATATAAAAGCTCACCACCTACTTGTCTCAACGTCAGTTGGTTCCAAACTTTCTAAGGTCTAATCACTGACCATGTTGCAGCGACCTCCATTTTTGTCGCCACCACTGATGTCTCTCACCAACGTTGTCAACATCAACACAGCACCAACACTCTGCACTGGTTCTAACACATCACTGTTTGTGAGCTTCTCGCCAGGGTTAACAGCTAACATATAACCCATGCTGAGGCATGTAGATATATGAACAAATGTACATCAACCACTTCTATTCAGCTTGTGTATATATACATGTGACCACAATAAACATATTTAAAGTAACCACATTGTGTTTTATATATTCTTCATTCAGGTCTACTACCAAACAACATTACAGCTTTCTGAGCGGAGTCTCATTAGATGACACCACAACCTATAACATCTAAACTATATTCTTGATGGTGGTGCACAACAATAAATGGTATACAGTTACAGGCTTTGTGAACATTACTGAATGTGGTAGAAAATTTTATTGGCAAGTGTATATACATGATGGAAGATGAAAATGATGTTGACAACCTTGCAGCAGCTAATATTATACAAGAGCAAGGCCAATGAAAACTAACATAATTATAATGATGATGATAATCTTAGAAAATATACCAAAAACAAAAAACTCACCTGTTCTACGTAACCAACTTGACATTTGAAGTTGGCTGGTGGTAAACGGCCATTGATTAATAAGATACCTGACAATCCAGCTGGATTTTTTTGACCACTTATAACATTCAACAAGCTAGAATAGAAAGGTATTCTTTTCATTGGTTTTTACAAATGGAAAGTGGTTAGCAAAAATAGAAATCCAGTCACAAAAATTATCCAAGACTTCAAGCAGAACATTATAGCTGGAACCGACACACTCAGCCACATATGCTTACAATTTAGTGCTACTGTGAAATACTTTAGTGCAACTATGAGAGGCGTTATAAGAGGCTCTAGCACTATAAGAGGCTCAAATGCTACTGTGAGAAGCTCAAATGCTACTATGAGAGGCTCAAATGCTACTATGAGAGGCTCAAATGCTACTATGAGAGGCTCAAAAGCTACTATGAGAGGCTCAAATCCTATTATGAGAGGCTCTTGTGCTACTTATAAGAGGAAGCTCTGGTGCTACTCTGAGTAATTCTTGAATGTAGGGAATGTGTGGGAGAGAGAGGGCCAGCCATGGGAGAGAAGTAGACCCAACAGAGGGATCAACTATCCAAGTTGACAGCAGTATGGTAGATACAGTGATTAAAGATGTAACAGTAGGGAAAGCAGCTAGCCCATCATGGACAGTTGCCAAGATGCTTAAAATATCTAGCAAAGTAGGGTACAGCCTGTCACCAGTATATATTTCTTTATTGCCCACAGAGGGCTAAACATAGAGGAGTCAAACAAGGACAAACAAAGGATTTAAGTCGATTACATTGACCCCAGTGCGTAGCTGGTACTTATTTAATCTTGAAAGGACGAAAGGCAAAGTCGACCTCGGTAGAGTTTGAACTTAGAATGTAACAGCAGATGAAATACCGCTAAGCATTTCACCTGGCATGCTAACAATTCTGCCAGCTCGCCTGTCACCAGTATAGCCAATCAAGTAACACAGGAAGACATCATACCTAATGACTAGCACAGTAGTATCATAAATTGCTAAACAAACAAAAGAAATGCACTAGAGAGAGGAAAGCACAGATGCATCAAACTGTTGGAACAGGTTATAGAAGTTATAGAGTTATTGCAAAATCAATTAAGAGCAGGATTAATGTGAATGAAATGCTATTTAGCTTTGTGTCAGGATGAGATACCATCGGTGCCACTTTTCAAGAGAAGTGCTTAGCTAGGAATAAGCCAGCATTCATCGTTCTGTGATATGGTGGTCACCAAGGAAGCTGGGGGTATATGAATGGTTTGTGATAGCTATACAAACCTTATACAGAGGTGCAATCAGCAATGTGTAAATAAGTGATGAGTTCAGTGATGAATTTAGCATACAGATAACAGTTTTCAGACCATTCATGTTTACAATAGTCTTCTAAGCCATAACAGAGTAATTTAAGAGTGGTTATCCTTGGAAACTCCTGTATGCTGATAGCAACTCTTATAAAAATGATCTGTAGAACATTTTGGAGGAAAAAATTCCAGACAGGGAACCAAAATCTGAAACTGAATGACTATAAAGTGAATTTAGCAAAAGCAAAAGTTTCAGAGAGTGAGAAGGAAGACAAGACCCTAATACTATCAGGAAAAATGCTATGTTAAGTATACAGAAAAGAAGTAGGTGGACATTCTATAAAGTGTGCCTAGTGTAAACAATGAATGCACAATAGCTATTGCTACACACACAAACATCCATCTAACTGATTGACAATCTAACATGCTGCTGTATCCTATCTAACTTTTACACAAAGACTATATTTCCTGTTCTTCTGAACTTCAAATTCCTTTAGCATTTCAACTGTTTCCTAGTCCTCTTTCCCCAAAACTATATTTCTTTGGGGTTTCTTTCTTGACTACATTTTCCTAATAAGTGATTACTTAATACAATATGCAAAAGCCATGAACACTGCCCTCTTTCCCTTAATCTACATACTAAATAAATATCTAAAACTACAACTGTTTGGAAATAAATACTTACGAGGATTTCCCACAGCCTGTTGGTCCCATAATAGCATTCATGCCAGATGGAAAAATTCCACTGCACAGACATGTAAAAAAAAAAAGAAACTTTAATGCGAACAAAAGACACTGGTAATATGAAATTACAACAATCCTTGAAAATTTGAAGACATAAGAAAATTCCATTGTAGCAAATCATTCTGTTAACTTTAGATCACAAAAATGGGACCTATTCCATCTCAGTCACAGATTCTTAAGTTACTTTTTTTTAACTAAACAGTTTGAAACTTCAAACACTGGTAGAATTTCTCACATAGAACACAGTTTACTCTGAATGTTTTTGACAAAATTTCATATTTTAGAAGTTATTTTGTGTTAAAGTTGTCGTATTTGGGTAATTTCAGCCAATCAATGACGTGTATTCGGTTGAAGAAAGCTACTGCTGTTTACAATAGTAATTGAAGAGGAACAACTTCCGGGTCATCTCTACTAAATGTCACCACTCTGTTCGAAGAATCAACACCAAGAAGGAAGAAATATCATTTACATATATTCATTTGTTTGCCCGACATCAGTATTTTATAAACACATAACGCACGCTGGTGTTTAAAAGACCTATTGAGCAATGAGTCCACAGCTAGCTTTTTTGTTGTTGATGTATATGTAGTTTTTTTGGGGAAGGCAATGGTGATGGTGTGGGAGGTGCAGAAATACTTTTGGTTGAAAATGGGTAGATAAAGTGATCAAGGTAGTTAAAGTGTGTGATAGGATAATTAAATTTAGACTAATCTTGGAAAACATGATAGCAACATTTATCTTGTGTGTGTGTGTGTGTGTGTGTAGGTATGTGTGTCTCCTTGACTTGACATTGTGTAATAGTTGTAGAGAAGCATCACCATCTTTCAAACAGTGTCCTTTGTTTTCCAATCTCCTGTGAAAATATGTCCAATCATAGGGAAATATTAACTTGCTTGAAACAGATGAGGACTGACAATAGAAAGGGCATCTGGCCATAAAATATGTACCTCAATAAATTCTGTTTGATCCATGCAGGCATGGAAAAGTGAACGTTAAAACAATGATGATGGTAGTGGTGGTGCTGGTAGTGATGATAATGATGATGATATGTGGTGTGTGTGTGTGTGTGTGTGTGTGTGTGTGTGTGTGTGTGTGTGTGTGTGTGTG
>NC_068983.1:134540442-134546059 GCF_001194135.2 Octopus bimaculoides | reverse complement strand
GTGTGTGTGTGTGTGTGTGTGTGTGTGTGTGTGTGTGAGTGTGTAAGGTGATCAAAGCATAAAAATAGGTGTCTGTCTTCAGAAAACAAACAGTGGAAGATGAGAGCTTTCCAAATCTTGGTCAGACAACATGAAATAGACAACAAAAGGATAGTTCCCAACTAGCAACACCTGATCAAGTTATTTAATATACACATCAATTTGGTGTTCTGTAATTCAATAAAGCTGATCAAATGTGTCTGGAAACATCTCTTCAGGGGATCTGGCACTGCAATGTTTGTTCTGATGAAGCGAAATTTACTGATTCTATCATGAACAATGCATTTGCAGCAATGAGGCCTTCTGGAACTTTCTTGCTTTTCTATTCATGAAGATACACCAAAATTCAATAACTTGCTATCCACTTAAAAAATGGCCAACAAATTTATTTTACTTGAGGAATACATGCAACACAGCTAACTCTAAATATAAAGTATGCAATGCTTACAACCCTTTCCAAGCTATGCCAGTATGATCTTTGCAAAAATATCACTCCACCATCAAGTTCTGTTTTACTTATATACTGAACAGCTAGCAATGGTGTCAAAAAATATGTTCCTGTTGAAAGCCAACTTCATAGAAATATTGACAGTGCCATCGAAAGAGAGAATACTGTACAAACTAATCAACCAGAAGGCTTCTTTCTATGACTCCTCTGTACAGTGTGAAATTCAAGTTCATTTCAAGATCTTTGAAGATCCAATGATAAAGTTTGCTCCATCTCTAGAGAGCAAGACATAAATTAATACTTGGATTGCTAGAGAGTGATGGCCAACAGGATGTAACATAGTTAGAAGCTTCTCTACTTCAAACTGCTTTTATTAGGGTTCATTTCAGCATAGTGTCAAAATGTTGTGAACACTGCTTGCTTCTGTTTTGGCACAAGTATCATGATGACTTTGCTAAAGATTTCATTCATCAAGCTCAAGATATACTCCAGTACGGAAACAGAGTTCACAAATGAAATCTATAATACAACCCTCTTCAACAAGCTTGGCGATATAAATGGCCAAGAACTTCAAAAGTACAGCATCTCTAAACCTAACTACACTGGAGTCAATAACTCAGCAACAGAAGTTTTGAAAGATGCATCATATAATATTAACATATTAACAGCATATATCAATGAATAACCCAAACCCACTGCAGATGAAAGGGCAGTCAATTCTGGTGTTTTTGACAAGATTCTGATTTGGCAACCAGAAGCTGACATTTGCTTTCGTGATATCTGCAGTATCTGAAGAAATAACTACATAGTTATTGCTGTTATTTCTTCAGGCACTGCTGCCATGTTCCTCCATGGTTGGGGTTGTACATTACATTTTGCTTTCAAGCTTTTCTTGAACTTAGGGACCTGTTTACCAAATTGCGAGGAATTGGAGAACCACGTGAGTTTTAAGTGATACTATCAGGTCATCCCATAAGTTCTGTCCAAATTTTCAATAAAGAAAACAAGTGACCGAATGTTATATTTAATTGAAATTTAATCATCAATGTACTTTCCCTGATTATCTATGACTTCCTTCCATCTATTTATATACTTTTTAATCCCATCAATGTAAAACTCTTTTGGTTTCAAAGCGAAGAACTCTGAAATGTCAGTTTCGACCTCCTCCTAGCTTGCGAAAGTTATGTCCCCCAAATGATTCTATAAACTATGAAACAAATGGTAGTCTGAAGGAGCAAGGTTGGGAGAATAAGGTGGATGAGGAATTTTTTCCCAACCAAGCTCTTCGATCTTCTGTGATGTGATCTTTGCAGTGTGGGGTCGCACATTGTCCTGATGAAACATCACTCCTTTTCAATTCACTAAAGCAGGTCTTTTTTTCTTCAAAGCTTGGTTCAAACGCTCTAATTGCTGACAGTAGACTTGAGAATTGAATGTTGCATTAAGTGGTAACAATTCAAAGTGAATTACTCCTTTGCAATCCCACCAGAGAGAGAGAAGAACCTTTTTTGCATGATGTTCCTTTCTCGGTCGTGGTTGAGCTTTTTCCCTTTTACCAAGCCACTGTTTACGATGTTTAACATTTCAATAGAAGATCCATTTTTTGTCACAGTCACAAGTCTATCCAAAAAGGGTGAAATGAGTTTGCGAGAATGGAGAGAAAAGCAGATGTCAACTTGGGATTTACAGTTGCTTTTGGACAATTCATGAGGCACCCATTTTCTAAGTTGTTGAAGATGATGATGAATAGTTGTGTGGCTTGAACTAAACCTTATTGCCAATTCTTCAACTGATAATGCAGGATTTTCTTCAAGTAATGCCTCAAAGAGCTTATCATCAAACTCAACTGGACGTCCTGTTCTATCTTCATCTTCAAGGCTGAAATCTCCACTTCTGAATTTTGCAAACCATCTTCTGCAATTTCTTTCATTCAAGCATTCTTTCCCATAAACTGAATGTATATCTCGAGTCGCTTTGGCTGCAGAGTTTCCTTTTTTGTACTCATAAAGCATTATGTGCCTCAAATGCTCTTTGGATACTTCCATGTTAGAAAGGGTTTTAATCAAAGAAATTTTAATTCTGTTAGTCTGTAAAATAATATTTAATTAGTTGAAATGTACACAAATGCATAAAAATAATTTTTAATTCCATTAGACATTCTAAAATACTATTAAATTTCTTTCAATTTAAAAAAAAGTAAAATCGGACAGAACTTATGGGATGGCCTGATAAATGTTTGTCAAGAATGAATGCACAATTTCTCACAAGAAATCTCTGGAGTTTCTGGACAGCAGGTAGCAGAACTTGTGCAACAACAGATCTCAGTGAGAGAAGTAGCAACAGTAATGACAGGTGACTTCTGTCAAATTCTGCTAGAGATTTCAAAAGAAACAAAAGCCTATGAAATCCACTCTTGTTTTAAAGCGTCATCACTTAGGAGTAAAGTTAAATTTTTACAAACACTCTCAAAATATAAGAATTAATTCTTTTGTTGATCAGCTGTCAGGTCATTTTGCTAAATATCTGTTACAATATGAAAAGGAAAGATTTCTTTCCAGCAGTAATAGCGCTACGAATCCAGCTCTCGTAAGTGCAGGGTTAACACAACAAACGAACTGATATCGAATGTGTATTTCAATCTCAAACATACTAAACACGAAACTGGATGTTAGAGATAAAAATCTGTTTCAAAAACAATTGTCTTTTTACTGAGTTTTCGACCATTTGTCAAAAACTCTGCTAAATTCAATGGTTTCGCTTTCTGAATCATAAGACGAAAAATCCCCTGAAATCTTTGTAAATTGAAATAAATAATAAAGAAATAGTTCGGAAAAACAAACATGAAGGCAAACTCTGAAACAAAATTCACGTTTATTGTCCAGTTAGTTCATTCACAATTCTAAAGCAGACAACATTTGATAAAATACTTCCACACCAGTTTAACACCTAGATTACACATTTGTTCAAATTTCTAATAACAACCTTGAACGTACAAGAAAGTCGTTAGAGTGTTTCAAAAAACGCCTTAAAATATTTGTTCCGGCTCTCTGCGCTCTGAGTTAAAAACCCACCAAGGACAACTTTGAGTGATCTTTGAGTTTGGTACAACCCTTTTACTTTTGTCACTCAAAATAACATATCTTGGAGATAAGTCTAAATCAAGCACATCGAAACGATTCAAAGGTAGATGCGACTTTCATATCCGTCATCCTTAACACGTTGGATGTGTTTGGAAAAAGAAACAAGTGATAGGAACATGACACATATTTTTATCGCTCAAATGGCTTTTTCTTTTCAAGTTTAAGGTAAGCGTTTAACTGGATTGCTTTCATATAACATTTGAAAATATATTCAAACATCGTACGATTTAAAAGGAAACCAAGTCAGATTGTCAGCTGAAAGAACGATGGCAATTTTCAGTCTTCTGATTTACGTATTGAGTTCTATAATTCATTGTGTCTTGGTATGAATCAATCGAGATGAGTGTGTCTGTGTGTTATATACACACACATGAATATATATGTGTGTGTGTGGGCGTACGCGCGTGGTTTTCAATCGTTTCATAGTTTTGACGTGTTTGATTTAGGCCGTTATCACTAGGATACGCCATCTTGATAAAAGTGAAAGTGATGTGATTGCCTTTCATCCATTCAGTGTCAACAAATAAAGTACCATTGAAGCAATGAGATCGATTTCTCCCCCCCTCCCCCTCTCTCTCTCACTCACTCACTCACTTAGAGTCAGCTAAAGGAAGGAACAAAGAAAAGAACGTCCATATCGCGGCCCCACTAATTATGTCACCACTAATATGAACATGATAAAAAAAAACAACATAACTATGGTTGAAAAGAGAAATACTAAAAAGATACAGAGATCGCTTCAGTTTTAGTACAAAACTCTACTTACGTAATACTCGATAAGACAGTTTTCTCTTTAATCTCCCCACATAATGGTAGGCTTCTGGTCTTAACGACATAGCTGACATCGTGAACACTGATAATAGTTTGTTGACTCAGGCTCAATTTCCTGAAATCGAAATTGTCTATATCGAAAGTTGAATCCTCCACAGTTTCCGATGGATCCTCCAAATATAGCTTTGTGCCCTGGTCATTGTTATTGTCCTGGTCATTGTTATTGTCCTGGTCATTGTTATTGTCATTAGCTGCTGTTTGGTCCATTTAAACCTGTACCGTTCACGAAAACGAATGAGTTACACAAGCCAATTGTTTAACTCTTTCTTTCCTTCTCTCTGTTTAATGTCTCTTTCCCTCGATCGAAAACAAATCAAAAAATTTTCGGTTGTCTTTTTTTCTTTCTTCTCTTTCTTTTTCTCCTTGGACGTTTATATATTCGAAATATCGTTTCATAGGATGACAAGCTTAAGCGTGCGAGCAGTGAACTTTTCAGATTCATGAATAAACTTTGAAGCAGTGTTGTTGCAAAATACTACCATTCGTCTCGCCTATATCGGTATCTAACATCATGTAATACCTATGTGTATAACTACATGTACGCGCATATACAAACATATATATTATATGAAATCGTTCTTATAACATTGTCTTTAGGACACCATTTTTGTTTTATTCATACACGTATGCAGGGCCTGTAAGAAAAATTGTACAAAGTGGAACGAGTACTTTCGTGGGTCAATATAATGTTTAAGACTCGTTAACGAAAACAAAAAGAAACCCTGCCTAATAGGTGTAAAAAAAGTGTGTAGAAAACGAATAGGGAAAAGAATTTGTGCAAACAAACGTGGGGTGGGGAGAGGACTTTCGGAAAATTCACAAGATCCGATTTTTCCCTCATAACTTTCAGGAAAATGGATATATATTGATGAAATTTTATAGAAATACCGTTCAAATGGCACAAATTACGATTATAAAGAAATTTCTGGGGAAAATGTTTTCCGAAGGGGTAGGGAGAGGATTTCGGAAAATTCATACAATCCGTTTTTTCCCCTCATAACTTTCAGGAAAATGGATATCTTTCAATGAAATTTTACAGAAACTTCTTTTAAACAGCATGGATTATAATTATAAAGAAATTTGTGGGGAAAATGTTTTCCGAAGGGGTAGGGAGAGGATTTCGGAAAATTCATACAATCCGTTTTTTCCCCTCATAACT
>NC_068983.1:134535578-134539873 GCF_001194135.2 Octopus bimaculoides | reverse complement strand
CTCTCTCTCTCTCTCTCTCTCTCTCTCTCTCTCTCTCTCTCTCTCTCTCTCTCTCTCCTTCTTTCATCCGTTCTTCTAGCAGTCAATAAAAAATGAACTTAATTAGCTACAGAATGCGTAACAGAACGGGAAATAATCTGAATACAAAAACATCGAAGGGAATCTTTGGAACAATCAAGCCTTAAATACAACTTCAAGACAGTGTCGTCTGGAATGTTTGTGAAAAATTCAATAATGGATGCTTTCATTTTTGGAATAATGTTTAAAGGTATATGACTGCTAGAAAATAAAACGCCGGACATGGGAATAGATGTACTCTCAGCTGAAGCACTGTATAGCTGTAAAGAATGCTAACATTTATAGTTATATTTTGGGAGTACTACTGTTATTTCAAAGAATCGTGCCTAGCAGGAAGTTATTTCTGTAGATTCTTTGCAGAAGTGGGGAGTGATATGTGAGAAGTATAGGTGTGATCACAGAAAATGCCCATCAAGTGACATTAAAAAGATTATTTTCCTCGAGTGTTGAAATCATGTAATGATCCTCAGATAATTAGGTCAAAAAATAAATCAATCTCAACGCATAAACTTTTTTTTTTCAGCCTAATTGAAACATCGTTTGTTCCATGCACTTGTCAACATTGTAATTAATAATCAATCAATCAATCAATCAATGCAAGCTTTAATTCGCAGCAGAAGCACTCACAAATCAAAGTTGATATTGCTAAACAATTCAGAAGTGATGTTGTGACTGCGTCAGCACTGCTTTCAGTATTCTTCAGTAGCATCTTAGTCAAATAGCGTCCAATCTCCACTTACGTCGTCAACTTTCGCTTGTTTCAAAACCATTCATCAATATAACTCCAAACACAAAACAAAATTATTGTCAGACTCACTTGAAAGTATTTTAAATGAAGTTGTAGTTTCATAAGACAAGAAGCATTTTACCAAATCAAAGACATTACAGAGTAACAACGCGACTTCTACGTAAGTGCAATAGTAAAATATTGAAGAGTGTAGTGTCATAAATCAGACGACAATTATTCGACGGTAACTCCGATCATATTTAGACGCATAGAAATATATGTCTCTCATACGATACAAAGTTGACTTTTATGTTCTGGGTCTGGAGGTAAGCAAATGATTTTCGTAAACCCTCTGAGACCTGTGGGATTGTCATTAATGTTCTATTTAAATCTTTGCAAATCAACACACGCAGGAAACACATGAGTAGAGAAAGAGTTCCAGAGAGCCGACATTTGAGGAAGGAAATAGTAATTGGTGCAGGGTTGTGGAGATGGGTACAACAAGCATTTTGAGAAAAGAAACGAGTGGCTCGCAAAAGCTTAAGTGAATGTGGCATGAGGCCAGCTAGCTCTGAGGAGCCAATGCCATTGAAAGATTGATAGAAAAGGCAGAGAGAGGTAAGATGACAGCGAGTTTGTGGGCCAACAGTGAGACAACTCTAGTTAATGAAGCGTAATACTTTTTTTTTTTATCGTGAGGATTGTTGGTGTGTGTTCTATTGTTGAAGACTATCATCGTATGGTCTAGCTGGCTGCATGCATAATAAATGAAACAAACTCACGAACTTTTAACATATTTATTGATGGACATGATTTGCTATATTGGCTATCGAGAAGAAAAAAATTAGATGCAAATGCAACAGCCGTCGCTGGGAGAAGAGAACCGGACTGTGTCTTGTTGAAGGCTAGCTGTAGTACATTGTGTAAGTGGCCGAATTCATCTCTTGCTCGAGGTGGTCTACCTTCGTGAGTTAGGGTAAAACGGGCGAATTTCAGATCATCCAAGAAGCCACATCACGCTACAGCTTCACGTTAATTGGTCGTTTTATAGATCAGTCACGTGGAACTAGTGGCATACTGATGATTCCTAACTAATTGTTTCGCAGTTAGGGTTCGAATCCCCACATTCCAATCCTCGAAAGGCATTTACTGCTTTCAAAAATATTAAATCGACGTAGAAAAATGCTTGCCTCCATAATATTGATAACTACATTTCATTTACTTTTGAGACAACACGCCAAACAATGTTCTAGGGGCAAGATTATTTTGCGCCCTTTCAAAGACAGAACTGCCGTCCAGTTCAGATATTAAGCCCACAACCTGGTTATGAGCCGTAAAACCCTAACCATTAGGCAACGCGTCTTCACCACCTAGAAAGGTGGTGAGGACGTCACTTCCTCTCCTCCAGGTCACTTGTTGACATCCATCACTGTCTCTTGCCATTACATATCTCGATATCTATCCAATACTGTCTCCAACTCTCTGTCTACTCCAAGCAAATACGTAACTGTTCCATTACTCACTACTATTACTGTCTTTCTTCCATAAATACTTCCAACACTGTCTTTTCCATAGCTCCTTCTCCTGCTACCCTCTCATCCCAATTCACTCTGTCTCTTCCAAGAGATTAGATTAAAAGAGTTAGATCCTTTTGATTCAATACTTCAACACACTGTTGATGTTTGGCCTCCTCAATAGGCATGGTATGATTTATTATAAAAATCTACTATATATGTGGGAAATTCTGTCTTCTGTTTGTGGAGTTGTTAGCTAACTCGTCCTACATCGTTTTATTGGTTTTGATGAAACTTGACACATGAGTAGAACTCATGTCTGGAAACCTCAAAGCATATTCAGATAGCTGAAATAAATCGATAATAGGGCCCTGGAAGGGATCCTTATATATATATCTAATACATTTTATTTTAAAAACAAAGGGAAATAATCCATTCGCCCCTGGAAGGGATCCTTATATATAGCCAAGGGAAATAACCCATTCATTTTCCTAAATTATTTGGTAAAAATGAAATTGAGTATGCTTATTTCTTAGTATTTGAGCTGTTAGAGTTATTTTCGCAATTTATCCAGTATAACCCTTATATAAGTAAGTAGTATTTTCCTAAACAATAGATCCACTTATTTCGGTTAGTGACTTAGTCACGAATATACCAATACTAGCGCCCCTAGGGCTAATATTCTCTGGGAACGCACAAAAGCCCTTTTCAAAGTTATTTACTTTATCTCATATCTTCTGATTAGCCTGTTATTACGTAACATACTTCACGATTTTAGTATACATACCTTATTAGTATTTCCTCCTATGTTCTATATACTCTGGGAACGCATTAAATCCCTTTTCGGGGTTACTTTATTTGAATTCTTACTATCGGGTAACTAATTTCATGTTATTACATAACTGATTTCACAATTTGGGTAGTCATAACTTATTGGGAATTCCTAAAAACAAGATCCTGTATAAGACAGTTCGGTATTCTCTATAAATGCACAAAAACCATTTTAAGGGCTACATACTTTGTATTGGTGTTATTAGAATTACCAGGTACGTCAGCTAGTATTATCAGATTCAAAACGATGTTTCGTCTCTTCACTTTGTATGTTTATTTTTTTTCATTTTTTTATTTATTTTTTTGTTTGTTTTATTGAGGGTTAAACAATTTTTTTTAGTTGAAGGAGACAACCAAAAGTACCATATTTCTCGTAAAACGGGGGTGGGTGGGGGTGGTAACCCAATTTTTTAATGGGGTGAGATAACCCAAAAATACTGGGATTTTTTTTTTTTTCTCTTTTTTAAGTTTATGAAAATGATTTTATTCAATCGTCATCGCTATCGTTGTTGTTTCGCTCTGGGTCAGGCCTAATCCAGCAAACATTTCAAACGTAACCATTCTGTCCTTTACTCATGCGCAGGGAACTGTAACTAACTACATTACTGTTATATCATTTAATCTTCGTAAGGTAGTGTAATATGCACCATAAAAATCAACAGAAACATGCTATTTCTTACAGATTTTATTTTCCTGTGAAATTGACGTTAGGGTCAGTAATACAAAATGTCGTAGTAGTCGGCGGTTTTATAGTGGTAAGAAGAAAATAACAATGACAAAGCTTGCACACCTTTAGTAATAACTGCGTCTCAAAGCGAAAACGACTGTTCCCTTATATTCCGAGAGGGTTCGTATTTATTCATATTGGAAGGCTGAATGTAAGTCGGAGAAAATAGGAAGTAAATTAGCTTATCTATGTGAGCCTGTATTTAACCCAAGAATGTTCACTTAAACAATAGAACATATCTAAGTTTGACGGTTGACCCTCACAATGGAAAGAATCTGGTAGAAAAATTTAGACTAAGGTTTCGGATCTATTTTAAAACGGGGGCACCAGTATTTTCTTAACGAAACACTTTGAAACTTGGGACACTGGTAGAATGTGTCATATAAAACATATTTTACTCTTAGTCTTCTTAACAAAA
>NC_068983.1:134513531-134535390 GCF_001194135.2 Octopus bimaculoides | reverse complement strand
AAAAAAAAAAAGGAATTCGCAAGTTATTCCATGTTAAAGTTGTCGTATTTCTGTAATTTCAACCAATCACTGACGTCTATTCAGCTGAATAGAGTTACTGCTGGGCGGTCATAAAAATGTTATTCCCTGTGACATATTTCATCCGGTTTAATCGTAATTTATACGCATATATTGTTTATATAATAAATTACGCTGTGCGTATCTATGTGTGTAACAATTTTAGAGTTCGGATTCTAGAGTTAGGGTTAGTTTTAGGGTTAGGGGATTAATACGATATACACCGTTACAGCGCTAACTGTTTTCAACTGAATAGACGTCAGTGATTAGTAGAAATTATCGAAATAAGACAATTTTTTACATGAAATAAATTCGAATACAAAATTTTTTTTCTGTTCTATAACATAAAATAGATAAGTATACGAAGTTTGAAAGTCTTTCGGTACCAAAAACACTACATAAAACATAAATGAAAACTGGCACCCCCGTTTTAAAATAGATCCACGAGTCCTTTTAAAAAGTCAGTGGTGTGGGATTTTAGGGAAATTTAGCTATTATTTTAGTGAATTGAGTGACATCGTAAAGACACCCTCGTTGGCTGCATGACGAGAAGTTGGTTGGGAATTGATTACTGTGTGATTATGGTATATAGATATATGGAGCAGAATGTGAAGTCTGGAGAAGTGTGGTTGTAGTTAGTGAGGTATGTAAGTGTATTTTGTTTGGGATACAACATAGGTTTAGTTATGATGTTAGTGTGTCATCCCTTGGTGGTTCTGGTGTTGACTGGGTGAACCCATTTAGGGTGCGACAGTTACTGTTTCTCTGCACTTATTTTTAATTATGCGCATCCTAAAACTATGCTTATGGAAAATATTTCCAATACTGGAGCGCTTTGTGTGAAGGGTTTTTTTTTCTATTTCCCTAGATTGAGCACAGGGAATCGATTGTAACAATGTGTAGCAATATTAGTGATATCAATATACGAGATGTAATGGTGTATATTATAGAGTTTCACATACGTAATATAGTGAGTTGAAAAACTTCGATCACTGAGATTATCCAAGTAATTAGTTGATAAGAATCCCTTGTATGTGTTCAAAATATAAAATTAACAAGGGAGGTAACCCCAATAGACTGAATTACTCTAAATTTTTGGACACTTATAGACATTTAGATTAGAGTATATTCAAAGTTAACTGGTGAAAGCAACAGACAAGTTTCAGTCTTATTAAGCGGCCTCGAGAAAGCAAATTCTGCATAGGCGGCAAGTCTGAGAGTGATCAATAAAAACATGCCTAAGAGAAAATCCCTCGGGAAAGCGTTCTCCTTACTGAATACAAATACGGTATGGTCTCATATATGTAGCAGTATTCAAGCAATGAGTAGAGAAAAACTTCCTTTTAATGCGTTTAAAATTTTAGCTTATAATTTTCTTTTTGTTTTTATTCTCCAAATGTAATATGTTACAATAACACGTAGACGTTATGAATATCAATACAAGCGTGTTCGCTGACAAATTATTGGGTGACAGTATAAATTCTTTATAGTATAAATTCTTTATGGTATTTAGTTACATCTTTGTGTTTTGAATTCAAAACTTGCCAGCATGCCCTTTCTATTTCAGCCTTCCGAAGGATATTAGATGTGTACCAATCATAAACTGAGGTTGATTAAGTTGACTTATCCCTTTCTTAGAGATTTCGGTCCCGCAACAATGTAAGAAATCAATATTTATTATATCGATTTGCTGTCGTGAATGCAGATTTATAAAAGGGTAGCTCCAGGCAGGTTAAATCAATGATTAAATCTCTATTCCTAGTTGTAGCTATTTTGTTTCAATAACGCTTCGATTGTTCTTTAGAAAGGCACAAACGTCACACAATCAATAATTTAATCAATAATTTTACGGATGAACCTTAAAATAAAGACCATCAGCAAAATTATTGATTTTTTCACGCAGCTCCTCTTTTAAATGAATTATTTTTATGTTTGCTTTCCCACACATCGGTTTATATTGAGTCTTTTGAACATTCAGTCATGTGTGTTAATCGTTGGAACAAGAGATTTTTATCAATAATTTAGAAGAGTTAACTTAAACGTAAACGGGAAGGCTGTAAAAAAAATGGCTTCTTATAATTTGAAATAACTCTTTCTGTTTTGACAAGAATTATCTCCCCTTATTCACATTTTTCTTGCGCATAATTTCGTTTTCTTTTGATTCTAAGTTCAAATCAGGTCGAAGTCAACTTTGCCTCCCATTATTTCAGGATCATTAAAATAAAGTACAAGTCGAGTACCGGAGTCGATGGTGTTATCTAATCCCCTCTCCTCAAGATTGCTGCGCTAAATTTAAAACCACCATTATTATTCGGTGTGAGAGTGACGAGTTGGCAGAACCATTAGAGCATCGGATAAAAAGCCCTGTAGTATTTTTTCCGACTCTTTATGTTCTGAGTTCAAACCCTGCTGAGATCGACTTTACCTTTAATCCTTTCGATATCGATAAAATAAAGAAGCAGTCAAGTACTGGTGTTTATGTAGTCGACCAACACCTCCTAAAATTGCTGGCCTTGTACCTAAGCCTGGTACCATTATTATTTCGTGTCTGTATTAAAGCTTTCCATTATTCCTTAAATCAACCAAGTAACAAATGGTCTGTGAATCGGGATTTTTCTGTGAGACAAGAAAAATGTATTGAATGACCAAAAATAGGAGGTCTGGTGGAGGTCACCATTAAAATATAGAAAAACAATATGGAATCCAGTTTCATTTCTCAGTTTAAGCTAGTCCTACATGTCACATTCTCTATGAAAATACTGTGGAAGATGCTGCAACATTACAACATTCATATGTTTTTCTTGTACAAATGTTTCACAGGAAATTTATTCATCTCATGATTTCCTCTAATTCAAAACACTGAACTAGCAGAAATTCAATTTAAATCCCAACTACATAAACTCAGTAGTGTAGCAGAGTCTGCAAGATTTATGAGTTCCATCTGACTACTTGAGATTATGTGTGTGTGCTTGTGGAGGGGGAACAAGAACAACAAAACCCTGACCTCAGTTTCCATTCCATGTAAATGAGCTAAGTTGTAGTGAAGTTTGTTACAAGTGTGAGATACTGGTTTAAATAAATATATTACTAACATAATTTTACTTTTTTACCTGCTACACACATTGAACTACGACCACGCTGGGGCATAGCCTTGAAGAGTCTTGTTGAAAATGATTATCTTGAAGTTTGGTACTTATTATGTCAGCCTGCTTTTGCTGAACTGCTAAGTTATGAAGCATTAACAGACTAACATTGGCTATCAACCACTGGGGATGGGGTGAGGGATAAACACAAAGACACATGCGCATGTGCACACATACACATACATAAACACACACCACCACACCTACAACTGCACAAACATTCACACACACACACATGTAAGTACTATGCACTTCAAGCATAAATCAATCCTGGGCTATAGTAAAAGACATTTGCCCAAGGAGCTACACTGCAGGATTGAATATAAAACCACATGAGTGCATACAACGATGTGTGTTTTAAAAAAAAGACTCATAGTTTTTATTAAGTATGGAATACATAGTCTAAGAATATTGTATCAGCAGAAATTTTCATAGGTGAAACTTGTCTGTCCATTCAAGAGCTGTGTATTGTCTACAGAATAGATTCATAATGCTGATATGTTCCATACATCAGTGCTTCTCAAACTATCTGATATGGCATACTGGCAGTTTTTTTTTTTTTTTCAATGTGCCAGGGACTGGTAATATTTCTTAGTAATATTAATTTATACCGGGAACAATATATATAATGAATATAATAAAAGTTGACAATTTTTTTTACCTTATATTTATTTTGTAAACAAATAATACAATATTACATAAGCATTTTATAAGCATTTTTTAATGTTTCTTTCTTTTCTGGAAACTTGGCCGTGTACCAGCAGCTGATGGCTCACGGACTGGCACCAGTTCGCGGACCACCACTTTGAGTAGCACTGCCATACAGGACATTCTTTTATTCTTTCACTAGTTTCAGTGATTGGATTGAGACTATGCAGAGGCTTTAAGAGTTTTAGTTGTTTTACCGACCCCCAGTACTTATTTCAGTCAAGTATTTGCTTTATTGAACTCTATCAATTCAACAAATCAGTGGTATACACATACACATGCATGCATATACGTTCACACAAGCATAGTAATAATTATGAAGATGATATTCAGTTAATTTGTGCACAGTTTCCATGTATCAAACTCCACTCACAAAGTATCGCAGCCCCGTGGAACAAGCTACCACAAGATGTCATTCAACTGCCCACCACTCCTCTGTTCAAAGAGGCTCTGAACAACTGTGGCAACTATGTATAAAACTGTATATAACAATAACTGGGGGGTTTTTTGGGTTTTTTTTACATGGCTTAAGTACATTGTGCTCTTCTACCAATAAATTTGATTTGATTTGACATTGGTCAACTAGAGGCTTAAAGTAAGAATCCGCCCAGACCATGTCAATATGTAGAGGAACTGAAAGTTTAGTTAATGTGCTTGTAAACAGTCTTGCAATAAAAATAATATTGGGATTATATTCCATATATTTTCAGTAAGACATGAAATGATATGTTTACAAGTTTCAAGTGCTTGTTGGTTTCCTTTACAGGCAAAAGTGTAGCCCTTATATGATTTGGAGGTGTTGATCTGTCAAATTTGAACTCTATGAAATTAAATGATGCATAATATGGCATGTTTGCTAAACATTTACCAGAAATATGGTGTAACTCAACAGTATTATTTCTACATCAAGACTGACTATTTCAATTATATTAATAACTGGTAGACATCAATGTAAATATGTTTTCACAAACTGAATTCTTGGGAATCTGCCTACATGGTATTCCATTGAATTTTTACATCACTACAATAGTCCCATCTGAGACTAGATGTTTATTGTTTATTATACAGAGAACATACATGGCTGTTGTTGTAACTTATACAGGAGGTTGGCATAACTTATGAAAGTCATGATCAATAACTATTTTTCTTTTAACCGAATATTCAGGTGGCGTGTACTTATAGTAACTGTTTGAAACTACAATGATTTATTGAGTGTGTACTTGACCCTGATTTTTGGTAGTGTTAAGCAAATGAATGACATATTTTGGTAGACCTTATCTATCATCTGTTTTAATATCACCATTTAACCTTTAGGTGTCTTAGTGGAGTCTACTCTTTGCAAGTATTTGGACCAGATATCCAGCTGAAAATAACTTTCTTCTTTGAGGCACTAAAATGAGTCAATGATACTTCCTTTTCTTCTTTGTCTAAGCCATTAAAAAAAAATTATAAAATGGTTTTTCTCAGATAATATACTTTTTATGACATTTCCAGAAGATCTTGTAGTTATTGTCTTAGCTAAGTAGAACGTTACATGGAAAGTTATGATACTCTGGCTAGACATTTGAATGTACTACTTAAAATAACTGGGGAAAATGCCAAAGAACACCTGCTGCATGAAAACTTGATAGTAAAATGAGTGTTAGTATATTTTATGAAAGGAGCCAAGAAATTCATGAAAAATACACACTCAGCAATGGGAACGATCATTCTTGAAATGATTAATTTTGATCAGAATAAATAAATCAATAAAATAGCACAAAAAACAACTTTAAAATGTTTAATAAATTTGATAAGGAATGCAGTGAAGAGTGAGTTGGATCTTTAGCAGTAGAATGGCAGCTCCATGTTTCAGCTTTATTAGACCTCAACAGTTCAGCTAATACTGACATTTCTTGGCTCACTGCATCAAGCATGCTGGCAACCGCTTTCTTATGATCTGATAATCTAATACATGAGATTATACAACTGTTTACAAGATGTTAATAGTACTTTTGCATAAAATTACTTAGTTTGAACTTTTAGAGATCTCTGATCAATCAAACTAAGTAAATTTAATAATTTAATAAACATGACCTTCAAAACAATATTTTATTTATTTGAAAGTCTAAATCCATTCAACCTCATCGATTCAAGACATCAAAAGTCTTTCAACCTAACACAGAACAATGCAAAAATGATTCTACTTTTAAATTTATCATGCAGGACTTGGTTAAATTTCTATGAGATTAATATTTGAGACATGCAGGCTGTACACTTCAGATAATAGATATTTCTTTTTAGTAATATTCAATGACAACTTTCTTTTGAAATTTTTCATATTAAAAAATAAAACCATTACAACAATACATTATGATTACATTTTTAGAAAGTACTATTGATTGTGAGCAGAAAATATAGTTAAAATTCAACATGCAATTTATTGATCTAGGTGTCAGACTATAAATTAGAGAACAGTTTAAAATATTGATTTTATTTGAGAGAGTAAAAAGAACACTGTGAAATTGATATATTTCTAAAGGACTTTAATAATGTAAGTCTACTAAAGTAACTGCAATTAAAAATTGAAACAGAAGAAAAGTAAAGTGAAAGGTGTGCTAATTAGCCAGTTAATTTGATTATTTCACATTCACATCTGTTGGAATCTGTAATCTAGAATCTGTAACTTATGTTATAGTATTGCAATAGAACAAATTGATTTTAAAGGGATTAATTGAGGCCTTTGGTCTCTTTTAGGCTACCTGTGACATTTCAAATACTAAATGCAAACCTGAAATTAAAAAGGTTAATGAACTTGTCATAAAAGTTCTAATTAATCCCTCATCTTTCAGACTATAGGAATTTTACACTTAACATTTTGTACTATGCTTCATATATCACTCAACAACAAAGCTTTTTGACTTTATACTTTATCTTTCACTTTCTAATCTGCAAGTCGCATATTTTCTTTCTTTCTTTCTTTCTTTCCTTCCTTCCTTCCTTCCTTCCCTCTCTCTCTCTCTTTCTTTCTTTCTTTACTTCCTTCCTTCCTTCTCACTCTCACTTTCTTTCTTTCTTTCTTTCTTTCTTTCTTTCTTTCTTTCTTTCTTTCTTTCTTTCTTTCTTTCTTTCTTTCTTTCTTTCTTTCTTTCTTTCTTTCTTTCTTTCTTTCTTTCTTTCTTTCTTTCTTTCTTCCTTCCTTCCTTTCTTTCTTTCTTTTATTTGTTACAAACCTTACCACTAGCTTAATTTTGAGATAACCGACAGAAAATTGTATTTAAATTCAGATACACCTGAAAATTTATTTGAGCCTCTTTTCATGTGCTAGCTTTCTGAAGAATAAAATATAATTGAAAGCAAATTTAGATATGAAAGAGTTAAAATTCAGTTTGGTTTATTTATGAGTTAGACAGGAAGGTATTGCTACATCTGACAGCATATTAACTTTATAAAACTGTATAATGTTAAAAGTATTGGGTGGTTCGTTAAATTAGCTTTAAATAAAATTAATGAAATTACAAGGTTGGGTAAGTCTCCCCAACAGCTGATTTCCATTTATTTCAATCCTAAATCAACTGATCAGTAAAGCCAACTCTATAAAATTGCTTTTATTCAGTGGTTTATCTTAATAAATGCACAGTAATCATATTAAAAAAAATTGATAAAACTGTATCTTGTCAAATAAAATCAATAAATACCCAGTCTGTCCTAAAAGAAATTGAATTTTTGGAACAGCATGCCAAACTGATTAAATCATGAATAAAGAAATAAATTTTTTTAACTTAAATCTTCAGTTTCTTTTGGATAAACTATGTGTACTGCATTGGTTATAGAGAAGATAAACAGTAATAAACATTTCTGTAGTCATGGCTGTATGCTTAAGAAATTTATTTCTCTGTCACATCATTCTGGGTTTGATTCGGCTGTATGGTACCTTGAGCTGAGCAATACTTAGTGAGTAGAATTAGGTCAACAGAAACTCTTTGGAAGCCCATTATGTGTGTGTATCTTTTATCTTTTACTTGTTTCAGTCATTAGACTGCAGCCATGCTGGAGCACCACCTTGAATTTTAAGTTGAATGAATCAACTCCAGTACTTCTTTTTCAAGTCTGGTACTTATTCTATCAGTCTTTTTTGCTGAACCACTAAGTTACAGGGACAAAAACACAAGCAGACAAGTTGTCAAGCAGTGGAGGGGGAGACAAACACACACACATACACATTCTTTTATTCTTTTCAGTTATTTGACTGTGGTCATGCTGGAGTACTGCCTTAAATGGTTTTTCAGTCAAAGAAATCGACCCCAGAACTTATTCTTTGTAATCCTAATACTTATTCTATCAGTTTTTTTGCTGAACTACTAAGTTACGGTGACATAAACACACCAGCATCGGTTGTCATGTGATGGTCAGGGGACAAACACAGACACACACATAAATATATATATACACACACACACATACATATATATATATATATATATGAGCCTGGTGTTGCCATCCGGTTTCACCAGTCCTCAGTCAAATCGTCCAACCCATGCTAGCATGGAAAGCGGACGTTAAACGATGATGATGATGATGATGATATATATATATATATATATATATATATATATATATATATATACGATGGGCTTCCTTCAGTTTCCATCTGCCAAATCCATTCACAAATCTTTGGTCGTCTCATGGCTATAATAGAAAACACTTGCTGAAAGGTACTACACAGTGGGACTGAACCTGGAACCATGTAGCTGGAAAGCCAGCTCCTTACCATACAGCCATGTTTATATCATCATCCACCACCACCACTACCATCATCATCTTCTTCTTCTTTATTATCATATTTTACTTCTCAGAGCTCTCAATCTTAATTGCTCCGGTTAATTCTGTGAGAACAGACAG
The DNA here is from genome assembly GCF_001194135.2 of Octopus bimaculoides. Lineage (NCBI taxonomy): Eukaryota > Metazoa > Mollusca > Cephalopoda > Octopoda > Octopodidae > Octopus > Octopus bimaculoides. The sequence continues at coordinate 134,526,601 of NC_068983.1, read as the reverse complement.
CAACCCATTGTCAAAGGTCTCACAGAGTTACTCTCCATGAATTATAAGACTTGGTATTATTATTATATGTTTGGCTTTTGCTTTGTATTTGTACAAGTTGACTCCAAGTCTCATCCAGAGGCTTCAAGAGACAACAAGCTAGAAGTTCAAGTTGGTGTCATGACTAGGGTGCCATATATTTGGTTTTGCACAGAGTATTGTTCTAGAGAATGTCTGTCAGAAAATGTAAATTAGAAGTTTGTTTTAAAGATAATTTATTTATAAGATAATAGTCTGATGCTAAGATCACAGTAAAAGGTGTTTGATGTTATGTACATTTAAAAGTATTTTGACACTGTCTATGGATTAAAATACTTTGGGGATTACATAGGCAATATTTTACATGGGATATGAGCAGTTCCCATGAACACTATTTTTTGAATTTTTTCCATTTTGGGATTTCTTGGTATCTGAGCTAGGTAGTAATCAGCCCCTTTTGCTATCATTCCTATGGCACCTATGACAACAGGTATCATTTTAGTCTTCAGGTTCCACATTTTGCCAATTTCTATTTCAGTTTTTGGTAGGTCTTGACAGATACATTTATGTCAATTGGGACAGCCATATCGATGAGGAGGCATGATTTTTGTCTGAAGTCCTTCAATATAATGTCTGGCCTAATTGCATCTATCTTTCTGTCAGTTTGAACGGTGAAGTGCCAAAGGTGTGAAATGTGGTCATTTTCAAGCACTGGCAGTAGTTTGTGTTCTCACCAGTTTTTATCATGGGGCAGGTCCAAGTCTTTGCAAATTACCCAGTGAATATTCTGTGCTGCTCTGTCATGCCCGTTGAAATACTCTGTAGGTGGAAGAAGACTGCACATGGAGACAACATGATCAATGGTTTCATTTTGTTGTTTACATACATGACATGTTGGGCTACTGCCGTTTTTTAAGATGTTGAGATGTTATTATTATTAGTTTTATTATTATTATTATTTTAGGCATAGCAATATGAATAACCTGTTGTTAGAACTTAATAAATGTCTGCTTCAGAAAAAAAGCATCAGTTGAGTACAGAAAGGCAATAAGTTAAATGAATGACAAGGGAATAAGAAATTAAGTATTGATCATTTTTAGCTTAAATAATATATATACATATATTATTTTAATCAGCAGAAGTTACAAAGTGACTCAAGAGCTGAGAGTTTTACGCATGGTTGTGAGGCACTTTAGATAAATGTCTTCTACTACAGCCTTAGGCTGTCAAAAGCCTGGTTGGCAGAAACTAAAAGTCTATTGTGTGTATATGTGTGTGTGAAAGTATCTTCTTGTCTAGGCTATATATATATAGTTGAAATTTACAGAAAAACAAAAGACAAAGACAGGTGTATGAACAACAAGCAGCTGTATTAGTTCGACACTCAGGAAGTGAAAAAGTCTTTTACGTTTCAAGCCTATGCTCTTCAACAGAAGCGAATAAGAGAAAATAAACAGAGAGAGAGATTAAAAAAAACAAGTGGATTTAGCAGTCAAACATGGTGACTGGTCAGGAAAAAAAAAAGTTTGACAGGAGAGGTTGAAAGAAGGGGAGACAATAAAGTATTGGTGATCCCAAATCGAAGGCGTGTGTACGTGTATATGTATGTATGTGAGAATGTGTGACTTTGACTCACCTGTGCCAGTGCTGCATAAAAAGCACTCAGTGGCATGTAAGAAGCACCCAGCACACTCCATTAAGTGGTTTGCATTAGAAAGGGCATCCAGCTATAAAAACCATGCCTCAGCATACAGCTGGGATCTGGGCAGGTCCCTGCTAGCCAGCTCCATGTCAAACCATTCAACCCATTCCAGTATGGAAAGTAGACATTAAACGATGATGATGATGGATGGATGGGTGTATATATGTGTATGTGCACATCAGCATATAGCACATCACTGATTGTCTTGACAGAATTATGCACAGCAAACACAGAAGGCATCAATGAAGATCAAACACTGTTGTTGGGTAATTCACAATTCCAGTCGTTTTCAAGTTATTCAATGAATAGTAAAACATTTAGTGTGTCATGAAATAATAATATATGAACAAATGAATGGATTTTAAATTTTGCAACAATTGTTTTACTAAAATCTTGATTTTAATGTAAGTATTATACAATGTTTTAGATTATGCAACACATTATGCAGTTCTTGCTCTCATCAGGCAATACTTGAAAGAGAATGAAATAATGAGTTGTTGAGTAATCAACTGATTTTCAGAGAAGCAAACTTACAGTCAAATATATATGTGTATGTGTGGGTGTAGGTATGTACATGTGCATGTGTGTCTATATATATTTATATGTACATGTGGACGTGTGTGTGTGACAGTCAACTGGCAGATATTTATTCTGGCTTTCTGTGATCTGAGTTCAAATCTTACTGAAGTCAACTTTACTTTTCATTAGTTCAATGGCATAAATAAAGTGTATAAAGTGTAAGTCTAAGCACTGGTGCAGCCCTCTCTCCCTCCAGCTATTACATTCTGAGACGAGGATGAGAGGTATCTGCTTGCATATGATACAGAAGTACATAAAAACCATTTATGAAACCATAGTATGTGTTGACAGCAAGTTACCCTCAATGGCAAGTTACAGTAGTATTTTGTAGTTATATATATACACACACACATATATATGACAGCCTGTAAAATAGACGTTAAATGATGATGATGACATATACAGGGTGCAGTGAATAAACTGTCTAAATTACGCAAAAATGAAAATAACACCAACATCTCATTATAACAGATATATTTACCAAAATTACATAAAAATATCTTGAAATACTACAGACTAAATTTATTCAATGAAATTGTCATTAGCTTCAACCATGGCCTCCAGATGACTTTGAAATCTGCAACTCTTCTGGACGGTCTCCTTGTTTAAGTTGTTGAATGCTGCCATAATCCTTGCCTTCAGTTCCTCTTTGGTGTTACAAGGAGTTTTGTTGGTCTCTCACTCAACTGCGTCTCACACATAATAATCAAGGGGGTTGCAGTCTGGGGAGTCAGGTGGCCAGATGTTAGGGGTGATGTGATCACAGAAATAGTCTGACAGCCATGATGTGGGTTCTCCTGCTTGTGTAGCATGGTGCAGAGTCCTGTTGCCAGACATAGGGTCTTCCAGCAGTCACCCTCTTGACTTAGCGCAGCACTATCTCCTCCAGATACTTGATGTAGGCTGTATTGAGTCTGAGGCCGTGTGCGAAGATGAATGGAGGCATAACGTCGCCGTCACTAGTGATTACTCCACATACAATGATATTGACTGGATGTTTGACTTTTATCACTTTTGGTACATGTCCTCAGATTGCACAGTCCTCAGACTGACACCCAGACACTGAAATGTTTGTACCAGAGTTTCTGGCATGAATGCCAAGCAATACAGCATGTCATTTCCAAATTTCTGGTAGAGTGAATTGTGTCATGATGCTGTTTTTCTCACAGATGGTGCCCAGCTGACCCTACTATACTGTGTAGTCGACAAAATCAAAAACAAATAATGTGCATGTGTGAAATTAAGAATATAAAACTTAGAATGCCAACAAGGATTGTAAACATCATCATCATCATTTTTCTGAGATGTTGACATGGGCGGAATATCATTATCCATACACACATACAACAAACTTCCTACAGTTTCTGTCTACCAAATTCACTCATAAGGCATTGGACAGTCCAGTCCAGGACTGTAGTAGGAAACACTTATCCATTGCATCATGCATGGGACTGAATCTGATATCACTTGGTAGCAATGTGAACATTTTAATCATATCTATGTCTATACCTGTTTTATATATATCATCATCGTCATTTAACATCCATTTTCCATGCTGGCGTGAGTTGGATGGTTAGACAGGGGCTGACTAGGCAGAGGCCTGCATCAGGCTTCACTGTTTTGGCAGGGCTTTTTACAGCTGGATGCCCTTCCTTATACCAGCCACCTTAGAGACACATGTTTATATTTCAGTCGTTTCTATCATTGGACTGTGGCCATGCTAGAGTATCACCTTGAAGGGCTTTAGTGGAATAAATCAACAGCAGTACTTACATTTTTTTAAAGTCTGGTACTTATATGACTGAATGGACAAATAAAAGAAAAAGGCACTCAACACTTTTTGAAGCATTTACATATATTATTATTTAAATCAGTTGATTTGACTCTATGTGACTTAAAGTTTTGCAAGGCTTCTTATAGAAACCAAGCTTGTTCAGGCTTAGATTACCAAAGTGAGCTTTTTAAACACACAGCCATGTCTGCACCTATTATTTATGTATGTGTGTCTGTGTATGTATACATATTATGTGTGTGTGTGTGTGTGTGTGTGCGTGCGTACACACGTGTGGTTCTTTTTCTTTTTACCTTTCACAGATGTATATCAGCAAAGGATATAAACATTGATGTAAATTCCAAAAGGCTAGTGACACTCCTTTGTTACTGTCTCTGTAAAAAATTCAGTGAACCAGTGACTAGCCTGTTGGATGATAGTGACCACTAATACTACTGTACCTAAACTGCAATATAAAATATCAAAAAAATAAAATAAATAATTTGTTTCTCAAACTGGACTGCAAAGTGCATATAAAACTTTAAATAATAGTATGTAAATATTGGGTTGAGAAAAAGTTGAAGGCTGGTCATAGGACACAAACCCACATCTATATAATTTTTATTACATGATTTATATTTCTACCTTCGCTACCATGCTTCATATCACATAATTCTCATTTTTCGGTCTATGTTTCTCTACATATTTATAAAGAAATCACCAGTGGGCTGTGCTGCTCAGGAGAAGAAATTATTTAATTCATTTATTTCAAGTAAATTAAATATTTGAAATGTATTAATGTCACTGAAACACATACATAACAGGAGCAGCTCTGAAGACTTTGCCTTCATGTAGATTGATAGTGCAACTCAGTCTGTCAAAACATTTCTCTCTCCCTGCTATGTCTCTGATAGGGTTTGAACTATGTGCTTTAATTAAACACTCATCAATGATGCAGTCCCAATTATATGGTGCTAATTATACTAGCTGCTATGTGAATTGTGTCAACAACTTTAATTATTAAAGTTATAGACATTGCATAGCACTGAGAAGATGTAAAATGTTGTCCATTCCATTAGTGAGTGATAATGGTATAGCAAGGTTTCTCAGTGCCTAGACACAAAGACAATTTTTATGCCTCCATCTTGATTAACAATATGACAGACCCCAGGGAAATTTTGTGCTCTGCTACATCTGCATCCCCTCTTCTTGCTATTTCCCTGGTGGGTGACCTTAATTGATTCAACTACAATTGATTTAACCCTTTAGCATTCAGATTAATCTGTCAACTGTAATGCTTATTTATTCACATTGTTTTGAATTAACTATGCCTTATCTCATAGCTATGAGATTTCAATGATGTGATTGCTAATTTTTAGAACGACATTGTTGAGAAAGTGTCAGGCCAGATCTGGCCATTTTGAATATAAAACAGATAAAATCTTTAGACCAGATATGGCCTGTTTAAATGCTAAATGATTAAAGAGTTTTCCATCATATGAACATATTTATCTACTATAATGATGTTTCAGTTTACTCTATAATATTCAACACACCTTATTTTATCTACCATAGGGAGCCCACTAGTTTGTTTCCCTTTTCTTTCTGATTTTCAGTTTATTGTTCTGTCACCATCTCTCTATCTCTTTACTTATGATTAGTGTCTGTTTCTCATAGAGAAGATACAGTTTTCCATGGTATGTTGCAAGACAAGCATCAAAAAGAAAAAGTAAAATAAGTCTAATTTTAAATAAAAGTGATTTATAATAGCAGCATCTACGTTCTTATTCTATTCACTACAACACTGTCACAACTATAAGTCTGTTCCTCTCATCATACTTTACCCTCTCGCATCACTTTGTCTAGAAACATCACATACACTCAGTTATAGAGGCCCCTACAGACCATTTAGTCTTGTAAGTTGCAAGGTGACCTGACTAGTGCTGGTGTCATGAAAAAAGCACCCAATGTACACTGTAAAGTGGTTGGTGTTAGGAAGGGCATCAAGCCATAGAAACCATTCAAAAACAGACAGTGGAGCATGAGAGTCCAGTAGGATTCTCTGATTCACTGGATACTGTTGATACATTCAACTCACATGGAAAGTGGATGGTAAATCATGATGACAATGATGATATGGTTAGTGACTTAACCCTTTCGATACCAACCCGGCTGAAACTGCCTCTGGCTCTGTAGTACAAATGTCTTGTTTTCATAAGTTTCAAATTAAAATCTTCCACCAAACCTTAGTCACAATTTATGTTCCTAACACCAGCTTAATGGTAACTAAGTCATTTTATTAAATTCTTTGTTATATTTAAAATTAATTGAAAGAAACACAGAGCATCTCAAAATAAATACGGTAACAAAAGGGTTCAAACTAAGAGCAAATCAGACACAGAGACAAAATACAATTTGGAGAAAGAGGACATGAAAGTTGAAAATGCAAACAAGCCATAGGTTTAGAGGCAGTAATAGGTGCATATAACAAGATAGAGGAGCAGATAGAAAATAATAATGTAGAGGACAGTTGGGAATTTCTATGGAATAACCTAATGAGGGAGATAGACCAAACCTGAGGCTGGGGCAAAAGAAAGCAATCTTGGTGGAATAGCTCTATAGATAGATCCCTAAAAGCCAAGATTCTGATTTGGAAAGAGCAGCTGAAAGGAAATAGCAAAGAGAAATACCAAACCACAAGAGAAGCCAGACACCAGATTGATATAGTAAAGGAGGAAGCTAAGTGTAAGACATTTGCCAATGTTCTTAGACATGAAGATCAGAGACATTAGGTAGTCTGAAATGCAGAGCATTGTGTGTGAGAAAATTAAGACATTGTTGAGGAAAATTGTGAGTAGAATTATAATAGTACACACTCTGTGTGTGTGTGAGAGAGATAGAAAGATAGATAGATAGATTCATAGATAGATAGATAGATAGATAGATAGATAGATAGATAAATAGATAGATAGTCTGACAATGGCTTAATTGGCTAAAACTTCAATGTCATTGTCAATAATATTCTTCTTTAAGAATAATAAATTTGTACTCTACAAAAGTATAGTGTAATCAGATTAATGTAAAATTGTTTTTTAAAATAAACACATGCACACATATATGCACAAATGGGCCCCCTTGCCCAGTCTCCTTCTCAAGACATCCCCAGCTCCTGTTATCTCTTTGAATACTGTATTTTGCTGCTGTAATGAAATGTGAGCAGAATACTTCAGCACCTTTTCCCTGATACTGCTTATCTGGAACCATTTCACTTGATATTCATCTTTCATTCCTACTGTCCTCTCCACCCACATTTCACATGGACAAGTCAATAAATTATCTCCATTTCTCCCTTGCCACACATCACTTACTCTCCCCATGTACTATGCCAGTCTCTCACTTCACGTCATTTATTATCTCTCTCTCTTTCTTTCGTCTGCACTCACCCTTCTCTTTTCTACTATATAATTACTACTCTGCTGCTCTTCACTCCATTTTTTCCTGCACTTAATCATCTCCTACTCTCCCAACTCATATGTCCCATAGGTCAACACCTTCCCCCAGTCACTACATTCACCCCTCAACATGACCCAGTCTCTACTGTTGTCACTACTCTTTCTAGCTTATTATCACTCACCACTCCCCCACCCATTCTCCACTTCCTCACCCATTCCCCATCCCTAAACATCACACATCTCTTGTGACCTCTATCCACCCATTCACTCTCTCATACCTTGCGTTGGTGGTGGTCCATCCCAATTATCTCTTTCCAGCTCCAACTTGGACACGCTTACCCTCTATTCTATAATGTAAGAAGTCATGCAACTCCCCTACAACAAGAAACTTGTTCTGTTCTGGTTCCTACTCTCATACTTTAATTCTTCATCATCTAGCATAAAGCTGCCTTCCTCTCAACAGTAGCCCTATTCAATTGAAGGGGATCTTAGTCTTGTGAGCTGCATGGGACCTGACGTAATGGCGCCACAAAAAAAAAAGCACCCAGTAGATGCTGCAAAGAGGTTGGTGTTTGGAAGGGCATCCAGCTGTAGAGATTTGCAAACGATGTACTCGTCAGACTTAGTCAAACTGCTTCACATATGCAAGCACGGAAGATGGTTGTTAAATAATGACATATACAAATAAATTGCGTGTATACATATATATATTTATATGTATACACATTTCCATATCTATAAAAATACTAAGTATATATATATCTCTCTGTATATACATACTCAGACGTGTGTGCGCGCGCTGTCTGCACGGTAAGAATAATCTGGCTGGAACGAGTACTTGAGTACATATACACACACACGCACGTGTGTGAATAGCGGAGTTTTAATTTACGTCACCATTTAACAATATATTACCATCTAAAAATGATAGGATATAATTTCATTATAATATCTGTTTATATTTAGAAATGTAAAATATTTATATGCTTACAAATTCGAAAGACGGAACGAACAAACAATTTTGCAACAACTATAAAAACAAAAGTAATTTTAATGCTGTGAGATTGCGGAAGAAGCCGGGAATCACTGGCTGCTAACGATAAAAGACATGATCTAATTGGATGATTCAAAACGTAATTTTCGACGCGAATTTCAGTATTTTATTATGTATCTTTTAAAAATATTCTTTTAATTGTAAGTAACTATTGATTTAATCGATATTATTCTAACTAAACCAAGAAAAGAATTAGAAATTATTTCGATGTAGTAAGTTGCGAGGTGGGTGATATACTCTATCGTTTACGATCAACTAAAAAAATCAGGTTGCAACTGTTTTTCGATGACTTCGGTAAATTCCGTAACTAGGTTCGTTAAATTTTACAAAAATTATTTTACAATATTTTATTTTCTAATTTATTATTTCCAGTTTCTAACGTTATTTGAAAATCAAAGAAATATATTTCGTAAATTTATAAAGTTAATTTACATTCTTTTACTCGCCCGACGTTGATTACTCGTTCCTTTTCGTTGGATGCTAGTTCAAAGTGTGAACAGTGAAACATGGCGTGGTCTCCGGAAGAAAATGGACTGCGTCAAATTCTACAATTATTGAAAGAATCTCAGTCTCCTGATACAGCTGCACAGCGGGCAGTTCAACAAGTATCCTTTTAATCATTGTGTTTAATATAGTTTATTTTATTACAAATCATTAATTTATATTTCTCTATCTTTGATGAGGAGATGAAAAGGGAGTAAGTTCTTACCCCACGTGTTTTAAAAGGATTAAGTTTTCTACATTATTTAAATTAATGTTTTTTGTTAAGCCTATCTAAATAATTGTTTTGTAACTCTACAAACCTTTGATTCTATGTAATTTTTCCCTCGCCTCCATTGAAGTCTCTTATTATAAGCGTCTACAAAGCAATGTGGCTTATGCCCTTAACAGCTGTTCACAGAAACTTGAGGAATTGAATACTTACCCTGACTTCAACAATTACCTCATTTTTGTGCTGACTAAATTAAAATCTGAAGGTAAGACTAGTTTTTAACCTTGCCACCATTTTCTCGACCTCCTGTCATGTTTCGCCGTTCAAAAATTCTTGAGATCTCGAGCAGCGAGTGGGTGAGTGAAAGGATAGGATTTAGAAAGAAAATGTTTCAGTATTTCCTTGCATATAAATCGAAGGAAGATGTATCACTCATTTCCCTTAGATATTACCTGCACGAAATCTATACGCATGTTCACTAATTTATATAATAAATGTCTAAAACTACTTGAAGTATTGAGTTCTTTATTAATTGGTGAATACACTTGTTCCCATGTACAGCCAAATCCTAAAAATATATATTTGTATATCTAGGCATTATGATATTAAAATCTTGAATATATCATTCTTACGTGTCAACCACTTAATATTAGTCGCCGGTTTTGTTCACAGTTCATCTTCATTTTGATCTTAAACGTTAAACAAGCGGAAACTACATTTCGCCCTTCAGATTACTGTTTCTATATTTGCGCTCACGTGAAGTTTGTTTAATCTAAATCTAATTAGATTGGATAGAATTGGTATTTAAAGATTAAAAATAATGGAAAAGATAATGGAAAGAACCATCAAAGTCAAATGACGCAGTAACAATATGTAATCTATTGTCACCCCTGAAGTGTTGCTTCTTTCAGTTACATGAACATGGATGAACCAATTGCCTGTGCTACATACATAAAACAGATCATTTCCTCTCTTATAACATAGTTTTCATAATAATTAATCAATTTATCGATCTCCAATTTTTTTTTGTTTTTGCTCATGTATTTTTCCGTGTATCTTTTTTTAATTTTTTGTCATCATTAATTTTCTTCGGTTTGTGTCTAAAAATAACACGAATATTTATTTTAATGGATGCAACCAAGGAGGGGCGAGCTGTCCAAATCCTACAAGTCGATGTTAATTATATGCGTACAGATAGTGAAATTACTTCCGTGATGGTTGCCAATAGTTACTTCCCCATTTCTCTTCAGACACCTATATGTAATATATAGGGCCATCGTCTCTGATCATTAGTACAGAAATAGAGTAGTCTGAAACCATGTTGAATGAATATATATATATATATATTATAATAGTGTGTGAGAGAGAAATATAGCGAACATTCTTAGGAATTCCCTCTCCAAATCTTTCGCTTTTTAATTCTTTTTTCAGCTAACATATTTAGGTTTGGTTCTTCTATGCAGTATACAACTCGATAATATTAAAAACCTTTAATTGTTTAATTTCACCTTTTCTGATTACCCACGTGTGTGTGTATATATATATATATATGTGTGTGTGTGTGAAACTACAGTAGTCGTGTTATATAATTGTCATTAGTCATTTGCTGATAGATAGACATTAGTCTTCGTCGCCGCTTTAGTTGTTCCCCTCCTCCTTTCGCCAGTAGTAATAATGAGGCTGGCCGTTGGAGGGGGGGGGGAGAAGGGGCTTCAGTCATTTGAACCGTCAAATGATGCTAAAATGCGTCCATCACCGATTCGGTTTATTACTTGTAGAATGATGCTTTTAGGAGGAAATCTGTCCAAAAATTCTTATGTAATAAGATGTGGTTGATTAGTGATCGAACATCCTGTTACTGCACCCACCTCTATAACGATGCATGTATTATGTATGTGTCTGTTAGTAAAACATGAATATAGTGTTTGCAAAGAACATGTCTTCAGGAGAAAAGGAACTACGCTGTTTGAATGAATGCTTCAGTTCCACATTTCTGTTACTTTTTTTTTTTTTTTTTTTTTTTTTTTTTTGTAAAATATGATTTGCTCGTTACATTTTATTTACAACCTATACACATCCACTGTAATTTGTGTGATCTTTATACATTTCTAATCTACGTTCAACATTATCTGTGTAATTTTTGAATAAAAAAAATTTCCACTTTTGTCTGCATTTTGTTTTATAGTACTTTAGAAAATGGTATTTTACAGTTTCGTTTTGAAACTTATGTTATTTATATTTATTTTCACTTGTCTTGCTCTTTCCATATATTTTATGAGCTATGTATATGCACATGTATATACGAATATGCTTTTGTGCGTGTATGTATCTGTAAATCATTTAATGCCGTTCTTCCCTGCTGACATGGGTTGAACGATTCGACAGGATCTAAGTCGGTCTGCTTCGTTTTCCGTCTGTTATTGCATGGTTTCTACAACCGGATGCCCTTTCTAGCATCAACCATTTTACATAGTGTACTAGGTTGTTTTTTTTTTGTGGTGCTAACATTAGTGAGGTTGCTTTTTAGCTCGCAAGACTAACAAACCTTTTTGTCTGAGAGGTAGAACAGAAGATAGTGGTTGCTTTATACGGTGTGTAGAGAGGTTAATGTATGATGGGATGGGTGGGGTGACCAGATTGGCGTCAAAAAGAAAGGTAAATCTGTTGGTGATGAATTGCCAGAAAGTTCCTTCAAGTTGAATAGAAGAGTGCATGAAGACATGAAAATAAGCTGGATTGCAGATGGTCAGTTATATATAGATAAAGGTAGTGGCTGGTGAACAGAGGTGAATGATGGATGGCTGTCAGTTACTCAGGAAAGTGAGTGATGACTGGCAATGGAGAAATGTGATACGAAATGATTTGTCATAACTGGTTCTAATTTCATTATTTAGAGCAGAACAATACGGTAGATAATAAAAGGACATGAGGGGTGGGGTTAAAGGTTGCACAAGTGGAGGAAGGGTGAGAGATCGATAAAACGGGTGGAGAGTGATAGTAGTAAGGAAGGATGGATGTATCACTAACTGGTGGTGTATATTAGTACGCGTTTGTGTATATGTATAAATCAGTACGTGCGTATATGTCGTGCACGTGCGTGTGTGCATAATAGTAAGCGTGTATATTATTTATAAATACGTGTGTTTGTATAGGTACATGTGTGTCTGTGTACAGTTATTTTATTGCATATAAGCCTATCCCCGTGTGAAGTTCTTAGTTGACTGTCAGCTTTTGATATAATAAACATACGTTGTATACTGATGTATGTCTGTGTATCTGTATATTGTTAATATTTGCATATTTTTGTGTATGTGTGTTAATTCGTTCCTTCCTCTGCGAAAACTATATGTATTTTGTATGTTTCTTTAAATGGAGTTTTGATGGCTCGTTTTACGTCTATTTTTTTTTTTTTTACGGTAAGCATAAAGTTTAACATTGTGGCATTTTTCAACCGGATACCTTTCATGTCGTTAACCCATACCTGTTTTCAAGGAATTAATTTTCCACTTTGAAAGTGCTAAGCTATGATCTGACTTATTTGAAGTGAGGTGTCAGTAAATATCACGGTTTTTGCTCAGGGCTTTTCACACACACACACACATGCTTTTGTGTTCTATGTACCAGTGGTCAACCTGAGGATTCAGTACAAGGGTCTCATCTAAGGCCTCTCTCTCTTACACACATAAACACACACAGACCTAATTGAACATTGGACAAGGTTTTGATGTGTAGTAAGAAGGGTAGAGATGGACTATATGTAATCTGAACCGCCCCCCCCCCCC
>NC_068983.1:134505654-134513521 GCF_001194135.2 Octopus bimaculoides | reverse complement strand
TCCCCACCAAGCAGGCTATTTACATGCTAGAAATAACAGCCAAATCTCACAAAACTAGTGTTAGGGTTGGGTTAGGGTTAGGTTTACCCTGTGGATCTATATAAAAACCGGGGGTGGGGGATCGAAATTTTGAAATTGAGATTTTTGAAAAACATTTTTCAGAATCGGAATCTCCATAGCTTAAAACGTGGGATTCCGTAAAAAAAGAAAATAAAACAAGGGGGGAAAGGTTCAGATTACATATAGTCCATCTGGACCGTAAGAAGTTTGCTTCCCAAGTGCATAGTTCTTGGTTTCAATCTCGCTTCATGGCACCTTGGGCAAGTGTCTTCACCCTGGGCTGACCTAAACTTTGATTAGATTTGGTAGATAGGAACTGAAAGAAGCCTGTTTGTGTGTATTATATATATCTCGTTATGCAAAAGTGTCGTAAGTTACTTCAAAAATAAATAGTGAAAAATCGCATTTGACTAAATTTGGATATACGACAGTTTAACAATAGCAACGATTTATATATATATATATATATATATATAATCTTGCCTTGACATTGTTTGATAGTTGTAAACAAATGTCTCCGTTATGCAAGCAGTCTCCTTTCATTCCAAATCTTCTGGAGAAATGTTACTTAACTTGCAAACAGATGTGGGTTAGTGACAGGAAGGGCATCTGGCTGTAGAAAATCCATCTCAACAAAATTCCATCCAACCTGTGTGAGATGGACAGTGTGGCATTTTTCAACTGGATTCCTTTCATGTTGTTGACCCATACCTGTTTTTCAAGGAATTAATTTTCCACTTTGAAAGTGCGAAGCTATGATCTGATTTATTTGAAGTGAGGTGTCAGTAAATATTAGTTTTTGCTCAGGGCTTTTCACACATGCATATATATATGTATATATGTTTGTTTGTGAAAATATTCTTTTGTGTGTAACGTGTTTAACATTTATTTTTCAGTGCTAGAATAGATTGGATGAGGCATTATTTTACAGCTGGATGCTTTCATGTGACTAACTTGTAATGGTTTTCAAATGAGAGATTATTTTATTCTTCTTTTTGCTCTGAGGCAATTTGTTAACAAGGAATGTAAACATTGTCACTGATTTTTGATCAAATGGCTTCATGTGATGATGTTACAGAATGTAAACATTTACATATGCACACTCTCTCTCTACATGTGATAGTCTTCCGTACGGTTTCCATCTATCAATTCCATTCATTGGCCTTTAGTTAGCCATGCACAATTAATACAAATCCTGTTTTTCTGATTTGCTTGGCTGTTATGGTTATCTTTACTTCAGTTCTGGAAACTGTACTAGCACCTTCAAATATATAATTGAGTGCTGCCAATAAGTGTTGTAATTGGATATCAGTAATGTAAGCATTACTTTCTATTTGTAAGAGCATTTATACAGCTTGGTTTTTTTTTTAGAGCTGGATAATAATAGTAATATAAAGAAGAATGTGATGATATTTAGACTCTCAGCTAAAAGGATGAAAGATTGAGTGACGTGTTTTCAATTCTCCAACAAATTCAACCTGGCTATGTAAATGGCACCAGTTGCCATCCCCTAATCAATAGTCTGTGGAACTGACTGGTTATGCTTTAACAGTCGGCAAGGGGTGGGGAAAATAGTCATGCGGAACATTGATCTTTAAGATATTCTTTTGCAGAATTAAGGTGTTATCCTCTCTTTGCTTTATATCCTTTTTTCCAGTACTGGCATAACTTGAACCATCTTTGCAAATCATCTTCATTTCCTCTTAGATATTGACCAGCTTCTTCTCTGTCTATCCTATTATTGCAACTGGTTACCATAACTATGTAGTTCTTTTTTATACTTCTGTCAATGCTTTAAGTTACATATTTTGTTTACAAGAATTTGTTGTTACCTGCTGCTTGAAACTTGTTTGCATCCTGGTCTAATTCTAAATTGCCATATTTATCTTTTACACTCAGTATATTGTTTGTCCTCAAAGTTAATTTTAAAGTCAATAGCATGCACTATCCTCTAATAAAATAGTGTTTTTTTTTTTAAGATATATCTTTTTATACCTTCATCTAATATGAATCTCTTAGTGACCAGGCATTTACACAGAGACCAAATAACTTGTGTAACAATTGTTGATTGATGTAATTTATGGAGAATAGTCATTTTAGTACTGGTGCAGTGCTGTTTATCAAATTATGACTTGTTATATCTTATAGGGATAAATTAGTGATATGTTGAAATCTAATTGTAGGTCATTATTGAGATGGCTTGAGCAGCTTGGTTTTATGTCCAACTTCTAAAAAAAACTGGCCTCACACTTGAGTGGTTTGTTTATAAAAGCTAATGTAACTGGGTGAAATGAAATCAGTCACATAGTAAGTTTTGATTAAGTTTAAACAAAGTCCTCTAATCAGTTCTCTTTTTGAAACCTGTTGTTGAAGGTATGGATTAAGCTGGTATAATAACTCAATAGCCAGCTGTTTCAAAACTCATGAATGACTTGTTTTTCATTTGATGGAAGCTTTTTCAAATGCTACAACCATTGTGTTGTACTCTTAGGCAAAGCTCCTCCTGGATGTTATGCTGGATCAAGAGTGGAAAGGTTAAGAATGCCTATATCTAAGTATGTCTAGTTGTGTGCATGTATGTGTGTTCTCTTCTCTTTTCGATTGTTTACAGCCTTTCTGTAAGGATCTGTTTTCTAACAACAATACAAAAGCACCATCGTTTGAATGTGGATAAGAAAAACTGTCACCTGTCAAACTTGAGAAAAGTCTTGCATAGTTTTACTATCCACTAAAAGATTGTATTTGGAATGTCCATGTTAGCTGGTTGGTTTCTTTTTCTGAAAGCAATAGCTTTTCTAGATTGCCATTTAAGCATTTATTGACAGAACTAGGTGCCCCAATTATTGGTATAAATGTGAATTTATAATCTGGGTGTAGAAGTTTGAGGCTTCAAAGTTGTCTGTAGTTATATGTATGTATGCATAATTATATATACTCTTGGTTTAATGGCCATTTTTCCTTTCTTGTATGAGTCAGGTGAAATTTATTGTTGCAGATTTTCTACGACTGGGTACTTTTGTCACTTGCACTTTTTCCAAACAAATCAATATTTTCTCTAATCTTTTGAATATGAACAATACAATAATAAAAACATGTTTTTATGGAAGAGTGCAAAAAAATGACATTGCATGGTGACAACATTTGTTTAGAGTCAGCTACTATCATTTTTAACTCCCAATCCACTCACAAGCTTTTGGCTGGCCTGGGCTCTGTGTGTACTTATAGTTTTATGCAAGTCTATGTGTATACACTTATATATAATACCAAAACAGACTTGAAACCTGGGCAGCTCTCCAGTTTGCCAGCTCCTGTCAAGCCATCCAACCCATGTCAGCATGGAAAATGGATGCTAAATAATGATTTTTATATATATGATATACACACACTCATGAATGTGTGTGTGTACAAGTTGTGAAGTATGTGAAAATGTTTTACGTAATGCAAATATCTGATATAGAATTCAATACATTGAATAGAGTGGATAGATATGTTCTTTAAAAAGGAACAACTATTCTGGCTTCAGAAATTTTTCTTTATTACTTTTAAATTGTGAATAACTTGAATTAGCTGGTTTTATTTTCATTGTAAAATATTACTTGAAAATTTCACTGAACTGATTTTTCTTTTCATTTTTATGTTAGCTATACTATTTGGCAGGTATTCAACTGATTACTCTACAAATTTAGTTTATTTTTGGTAGATGTCTGCTCAAGTGCCCTCCCCCACCTCACTTAGACATACATCTGATTGTTACATGTATACACGTGCACTGGAAGATATGCTTTGGCTGAGAATAAGTCGATCACTTCCATTAACTGTTGTATCACTTGTCTTATGTACTATTCATCCTAAATTTCTGTATTTGTATTTACTTGTTTTTGCAAGGAATAGCCTTATTTATATATATAATCATTTAATGTGTATATTATATGCTGGCATGGGTTTAGTAGTTTGACAGGATCAGACTAGCCTGAGGGTTATATTAACAAAGTTTCTATGGCTGGGTACCCTTTCTAATGCTAATTACTTTACAAAGTGCACTGGGTGCTTTGTGGCACCAACACTATTGATATTATCAAGTAATTCATAAGTCTCCATGATAGAATGGGTGATGCAGTATTGAGAGAGATGGCTTGGCCAGGCATTGGAAGGCTAAAGTATTAGGGAGGGACAAGAAAAGGCGTCTTGCTGTAGGGGATTTACATGGCTACCCCAACAGGCAAGGAGAAAGGATGGAGATGAGGTACCATCACAATATGAGAAGGTTGATAAAGAGAGAATTGGGTATGGGTGAGTAAGTAGGTTTGTGAGTGTGAAAGGATATTGACAGATGGTAGAGATGAGGACAGAAGTGAAAGCAGCAAATGATGAACATTGGATGGAGGAACATGAGGAAAATAGTGAGTCATAGAGGAAGAGGTGAAAGGTGGTAATATTGATGTAGTGCTGACTTGGATTATTGAAGATTTTCTAGGAATAACGAATAAAAGGTTAAACTG
The DNA here is from genome assembly GCF_001194135.2 of Octopus bimaculoides. Lineage (NCBI taxonomy): Eukaryota > Metazoa > Mollusca > Cephalopoda > Octopoda > Octopodidae > Octopus > Octopus bimaculoides. The sequence goes on along the minus strand of NC_068983.1, from coordinate 134,508,962 downwards.
ATGTTATTTTGCTCTGAGGAATTTAAGATGGACTGCTCGTGGGAGCTCCTCTATGTTGGTGACCTTGTTCTTATAGCCAAATCACGACCAGAACTAGAGAAGAAATGTTGAACCTCATGGAAGCAATGACAAGTGACTGAGACCTTTGGCGATATGCTGTGCTTAAGAAGACCTGTCAAGCCAAGTGAGGTTGTAGTTGTGGTCAATGCCAGTGTTTTGTAACTGGCATCTGTGCTTGTAGCACATAAAAAGCACCCACTACACTCTTGGAGTGGTTGATGTTAAGAAGGTCATCCAGCTGTAGAAATCATACCAAATCAGAGTGAAACCTGGTGCATCACCCCAGCCTACTGTCCAACCCATGCCAGCATGGAAAAAGGACTTTAAATGATGATGATGTATATAGTACATAGTTTTACATTTGTTATACTAAATGTATGTATATTTGCAGAATTCTCAACACCTGCCCCCACCTCTGTATTCCCCTCTATCTCCCTCCCTTTTGCAAATCTACCTGCACACAATTTGTCCCTGTTGAATCTCTTCACAACATATCTTCCCCTTACCTATACATCTCTCCCTCTACTTGTGCCTACTTACTATATTCTCCTCCCTTCCATCTTCCACTCTCCTTTGTGAACCTACCTACCCGTTCACTTAATATCATCTCTGGTCCATTTCACTATATACACCTCTTTGTAATTTGGGTGTATGCCCTGTCACATTGCCATCTTCTTTCTCCAACTTAAGTAGCTATGTATCTCCTCTACTGCAATACACCTATTTCTGTCCTTCTATTCATACTCTAAATTCTCATCACATGACACAAAGCTGCTTCCCTCAGTACTACTCACCCTCTGATGAGGGGCTTTGTCTCGAATGTTATTTAGTGACCTCACTGTTGTTGGTGTCACATAAAAAGCACCCAGTACAGTCTGTAAAGTGGTTGGCATTAAGGAGGGCATCCAACCATACAAATCATGTCAAAGCAAACAGTAGAACTTGGTATAGTCTTCTGACTTGCCAGCTTCTGTGAAACTGTCCAACCCATACCGTCATGGAAGGAGGATGTTAGATGATGTATAGAACAACAGTTCTTTCATTATGCAAAACTTTTTAATGTTTTACAGTTCTGTGTTGAGTATCTCTGATGTCGATGTCCATTCATATATAAAAAAACAAACAAATTGCTCCATCCTACAGTGATGACATTTAAGATGTTTAAAACATATTTAGATGTCAAATTTAAACTTTACTTTTTCTTTTCTAGTGCAGGTTTTTTGAAACTCATTTACAATTTGTTTAAAACTCAGTTGCTTGTTTCTAGTAATCTGTAACTACTTAGCCTTTCTTTCAATATCCTTTTTTCCTTTATCTCTTCATTTCTATTGCTATTTATGAACATTGTCTTATAAATCGTCTGGTTAGGCCATGATTTAAATATTAAGTATGAAATTTAGTCTTTGCCAAATCTTGAGCTTTGTAAAATATGTCATTTTGCTGGTATTGTACTTTACTCACAAACAGTGTAATATAGCTTAACTTTGTTCTTGTATATATTCTTTTTTTTTACTTGTCCTACATATTCTTTTTTTTTTCTTTTGTAAACTATTTTCACAATCTCTGTGACCTTCATTTTTTTGTTTTTGCTGATCTTTCTGATAACTTGCACACTTGTAATTTACTCTTCTTTTTATGTAGAGAACCAACTATGAAAAAAAATGAGGCTTCTCCAGCAATAATAGCCCCATCTTGGAGTGGGATAAGTCTAATACTTTGTTCAGTAGCACTACATATTTGGAAGAGTAGAGGATGCCCTGTGACTTTTGTCTGCCTGTCTAGATTAGTGCGATTACTGTTTAGCTTTAACTTTTTGCTTATAGGAATTTGTAAGAAGGGCTTTCCAGAAGGCAGTAGTTCTGAGGTGGAGGGATTGAGTAGTGTTAAGAGTGAATGTTAGATGATGAGATGCAGTAGGGATGATAGGGAAGGGAGTAGTATGTAAATTAGGTATTTTTCCTAATTGAGAAGAATGGAAGCTGTTGTAGTAGTAGTAGTAGTAGTAGTAGTAGTAGTAGTACTCCTGTGGACCAGGTGTATTCGAGATTCACTGAGAATTTTCTATAATCATCCAGAGACTTTTTTTGTGTTAGGATGTTATTGTGCTTGATAAGAGGTCAGCAACTGGCCAAGGAATCTTAATCATTAAGTGATATGATTTTATATGATTGTAATCCTATAGTGAGACCTAGTGTTTGGAGGAATTTTGAGAAGTTGAGTTGTGTAATACTTTCCTTGGTATGTTTAGTAATTGTCTTGGTATTGTAGGTGGTCACACCTCAGAAAAATTTGAGATGCATTATAGAAGCTTGTCATGAATTTTCTATATTAAGTGTTAAGCACTGAATGTGATAGTTTGAGTGAGATGTTAAAACATGAAGTCGTTTTGCTAATGTGTGTGATGTGAGTTGTTAGGTGTAACCTCACACTTTATGGATATTTGAAGTAAAAGGATATGTGTAGAGAGGATGAATAACAGGTTGTTTATTCAGTGGTGACTTAATTTGTAGAAGCAGGATATACATCTGTGAACTTACGCAGGTGTTTATATTTAGATCAGAAAGCACTTTTATGTTGTTCAGTATTGTTTCTATATTCTGGTGGAGGAGGATTATTACTCTTTTTGTATTAGAGAGACTGAAGATGTAAAATTGGTTCTGTTAAGTTAAAAACATAGTCAATGCAACATAGTTTTCAAAAATACAGAAATCTACACTACTGTTTAGTGGGATTTGTTTAGCATCAGGTTATTCTTGATTGAACAGACATCAATCATTCAAGCTGTGGCTTTCTCCTTTTTAGTGTATCTAAGACTACATTAGTCAGTGTCTCTTTTTTTCTTATTTTGAAAATAGTATGGTGTGATGTAAGATTTTACTTTCAGCAGGTTAGGTGATCATAAAGAGGCTCCTTCATTGGGTTGAAGTATTAAAAGTTTGGGATAATGATGGATCATTCTTTGCTGGGCACTAGTGCAAGGTATTAACCAGCAGATATACTAATGCCTACTTGCTTTAGATTCAAATAGTTCTCAAGATTTTTGCCTTGATGTTTAGCATGCTAGTGTGTCAAAGACACTGCTGATGTGTTAGGTAAGCAAAAATTTAATCAGTAGAAGACATTTTGGAATTCTAATTAGAATTGCTTAGGCACGAGGTTTAGATATTCTAAGATATGCCATTACTTTAGACCTGAATGTGACTGGATGATGGTAAATCAGAAGTCTCTAGTTTTTTTTTTTTTTTTTT
>NC_068983.1:134484416-134505644 GCF_001194135.2 Octopus bimaculoides | reverse complement strand
TTTTTTTTTTTTTTTTCTTTAACCATAATGCTGCATAATTAATCCTTTTGCATTCAAATTTCTTTGTCAAATGCAGTGCTTATTTATTCACACTGATATGAATTAGTCATGCATTACCTTGTAGCTTTGAAATTTCAATGACCTGATTGTTTATCTTTAGAATAATATTGTAGGTTAAGTGTAAGAGGCCGGATCTGGCCAGTTTGGAGATAAAACAGGTAAATTATTTTGGCCAGATATGGCCAGTTTAAATGCTTAAGAGTTAAATACTAAATCAAAGAAGCAACTGGATGTACAGTAGTTAATCTAAAAGATGTAGAATTGCCATTTCTGAACATTAGGCAAATTTGGCAGTTATGCGAATAAAGTAAAAGGGCTCATGTTAACCAGTAGAGTGGGCAAGGGAAGATTTGTTTGTTAGAAATTGAGTGGCAGATTTATGGAAGTGTTTGTCTTGGCAGGAGAAGCACTGTTAATAGAACAAACCATCCAAGTTGAAGAGAGATAGAAAGAATTGTTTATTCATTAATGTTTGGCAAGAGACCAGAATGATTGGCTACAGTTGAGAAGAATAGTATTTTGGCAGTATAGTTAAAATAAATTTTGTCTTAGAATGACCTTTATAAGCAATTTGCCTGAAATAAACAATTGATGCTAAAGTGCCACTAGGAGTGTTTTCTTTTTCTCAGTCTTTGATTACCATTTTTTGTGTGTCCCCACAGTGAAATAGAAGTATTTGCATTTGTATGTAAGCTACTTTAAAGTATTGAGTTCTTGGTTTTTCAAATAATTGGAAATAAATTTGGTCATTACATGGAGAATTATACTTTGTTACACAGGTGATAGTGGGGGGTCAACTGTTGGTAAAAACCGAATGATAATTTGTGTAAAATTAGTGGAAGTTCAACTAATTGGCAAATATAAATAGCTAGTGTTTGAAGTGCTAATGAAAGTTCAGCATAGTTGTATTGTATGTAAATAGTGGTTATTGGAGGTTTTGAATTAAAAACTGGTTGAATTTCACATTATTGATACATGTTGATTAAAGATAAAAGATGCTTCAGTTTTCATTCCAATTACACACTCAGATTCTGGCTCAGTAGAAGAAATGGAGTGATAAGTAAGAAGTAGACAATGATTTGGATCTGGTGGATTGGAATTAGGGACATAGTGTTGCTCTGTGATTAAAGGCTTTCTAGTTGTGACCATCTCAATTGAAGGACTATCTAGAACTACAATATCTTATGTCTTTTTTTTTTATTGTTTTTAGACAAATATTATTTAGGAGTCCTTTCAAGTGTTTGGTTTCACAGAGACAGTGACCAAGACCATTGGCATTATGTTGTGCTTGAGAAGACCCATCAAACTGGGCAAAATTGCAGTTGTGGCAGATACCAGTGTCACGCAAATAGAACCCATGCTGGTGGCATGTAAAAGCACTCATTACACTCTTGGAGTGGTTGGCTTTAGGAAGGGCATCCAGCCATAGAAAACCATGCCAAATCAGACTGGAGTCTGGTGCAGCCTTCCAGTTTGCCAGCCCAGTCAAACCATCCAACCCATGCCAGCATGAACAACTGACGTTAAATGATGATGATATTTGTTTTCCTTGGTAGATTTTGACTGACTTGCCCGTTCTTTCCGGTGGTGTCTGCCACTGTCAAAATCAAGAGATTAGACTCTTTTAAGAAAGTAGTTGCAAATTGTTTGGTTTGGATATTTGTGAAATTATTCTACATAATCGGTTCAGATATCTCTTTTTCTATCCATTATCTGAATGAATTATATCATGGACATAAAATGATGTTTAACATATTCAAATGTGTTTTTATACTCCCCCACCCCACTGTTCCCTGTGTGTTGGTCCCATTGCACCTCCAACAGCATATAGTTCTCTCTCTCTCTCTTTGACTGGTTCTCTTTCTCTCTAACCTTCCTCTCCTTCATTGTTCTACAAAGGTTGCCAAATGTCTCTATAGTAAGACAACTGTCTCTGCCCCTCTATTATATTCTCATCTCACCTCTGGCACACAGCCACTTCTCTCAGCTGAGAGGTTTTTGACTTGCAAGTTACTTGGCAACCCCACTGATGCTACTGCCACGTATAAAGCATCAGTGCTGGTGCCTTATAAAAGAAAAAAAAAACCTAGTGCAACTCTCTGGCTTGCTAGCTCCTGTCAAACCATTCAACTCATGCCAGCATAGATAATGAACATTAAATGGAGATATGTTTTAGTACATTAAATATGATTTAATGTTAGCTTTTTTCCAAGCTTGCATGGATTTGATGTGTCATCTGGTACAGTGTCTCATCATTTATTAGTCATTTGTCATCTCCTTTAGCAATTATTTATACTTTTTGTTTTACATTCACTTAGATTCCAACAGTTGTTAGTTATCATATTCATGAGAATTTTTAGTTTCATTTATTAACAAGAATTATTTTAAGAGAGAAAATAATGAATTCAATGTCAGTTCTGACTAAGGAAATGGCAGTGTTATTTCTTAAAATATATTAGTCTTAATTATCTATATTGGGACTTGTTATCCAAAGATTGTGTTATGAAAGTTTACATGTGCATTTATTACAATTTTAATAAAATATTAGTCATTTATTTTTCAGTTTTAAATAATTGCTGTTAGCTTCTTTTAAAGTAAGTTTGCTGGAGTAGTATTAAACTGTCAATTAACAATGTGTGATGTGATGAAAATATTAAAATCATGTTAATTTGTTTGTATGAATTTTTAATGAATAATTTTTTTTTTTTTGCATTCAGACTATTGAATAATCTATAGCATAGTTTTTCAGCAAGTCAGAAGTTGTAAAATATTGAAAAACAGTTTTTATATTAAAAAAGTTATCTTCATTCAATGGTTTCTAGACTAGTTGTATAGCCCTAATCAAGCATATTTGTGGCACGTAAATAATTAGCCTGTTGACTAGGTGCAATCTGTATGCCATACCTCTATCTAACTGAGGATAATATAGCAAATTCTGGTATACAGTGGTTAATTTATGTAATACAGTTTTGTAGTCGAGGTGTGTTGTGATTATCTCTATTGTTTTTGTATGTCTAGTTTCTGATGGTCGACTCAGTCATGATGTGACAGCTGTTGTTGCTTTTCTGTACTTATTTGTGTTGCGCATCCCGGTGCTAGTGATGTTATTGATGCTATTTTTAATTGTATGGGCTGAGTAGTGAAGTTAATGTGGTTTTTGTTTGGTGATGAGTGTGCACACAGTGGCAGAGAGTATTGAAGTTGGAGCGTGATGCAATAAACTGCCTTTTGCATGTTCAGGTGATCTATAGGTGCAGTCAATATGCAGTCTGAGAATGCAGAAGTGCAGTGTATTTCCAGTAATTTGATTTGGTGTAGTAAGATTAGAAAATCTCAAATGGATAGAATAGTGTTTGGACACTAATTTTGTGGCTTTTTTTGTTTTGGCTGAATGTGTTTTTGTGATTACTTTAGGGATGTTTTTACTTCCTATGCTACATGATTTGAGAAGTTATAGCGGTGCTGAATGTAATAATTCCTAATATTCTTGTCTTTTGGGTGTATGTCGTTTGTTGAGTGGATTATAATTGAATTTCTGATGTTGCTGGTAAGGAGGAAGATGATGGATTTAGTAATTATTTAATGAAAGGAGATGTGACCAGTGGCATTTGAATATGAGCCAGTGTACTTTTTTGAAACATTGAATTGTTAGTTTAGCTGATAAGATATTACAGATTCTGAATATGTTGGTGTAAGTTAGCAAATTTCTTTTCAGTTTTATACCTTTCATTTAAATGTTCGTTTGTGTCAGATTTATAACCTAAGTGAGTTCCTCCTATCTCTTATTGTAGGGGACTATAACAACATAGCAACATTTCCAGCTTCTTTATATTCCAAATCTGTAAATTTTCTTAAAAAAGTGTTGTTTTTTTTTTTTTTTACCTTGTTAAATTTAAAGCTGAGTTCAATTTATGATATCTTGATATTCTAATTCTATTCAATTATTTTTATTGCAGATGATCCAACTCGGTCACTCAGTGGTCTCATCCTCAAAAACAATGTTCGAGCTCACTTTGAGAAATTCCCTTCAGAAGTCACTAATTTCATCAAATCAGAATGTTTACAGAGTATTGGCGATTCTTCTCCGTTAATTCGGGCCACAATTGGCATTCTGATCACAACTATAGTGGCGAAAGGGGAGTTGAGAAACTGGCCAGAACTGTTACCCAGTCTTTGTCAATGCCTAGACTCAGAAGATTACAGTGTTTGTGAGGTAATACTCTCAAAGTATATAACTGTTAGAGGAGGTTTAACAAATTCCTTTCAATATTTTCCTTTAGATAATTTATGCTACTAATTAACCTCATGTTTTATCTGTTACTGAGTATTTCCCATTCATAACCAGTGGATATTTCTAGTTTAACTAGTGAGAGAGATTGGCTTGCTCAGTTTCACAGACTGGGACACACACTACTGTTGTTTTTCTTTAAAGAAAAAGCTAAATAGAATAGCAACAATCATTTCTAAATTTTATTTCAGGGTGCTTTTGGTGCAATGCAGAAGATCTGTGAAGATTCTACGGAAGCACTTGACAGTGATCTTGTAAATCGACCGCTTAATATACTTATACCAAAGTTTCTTCACTTTTTTAAACACAACAGTGCAAAAATTCGGTAAGTTTTCAAAAAATATCTTTCCTTTTGTTTTCATGTTCTCGCATATTGAAACTATTTGTTTACCATCTATTCTTCAAAGACAAGTTGCTTCTAATGTAGTCTTTTACACTAAGTTTAAGTGAACAGTAATTTCTCAGAGAATTTTAGGTTATTTCTTTTCTTAAATCTTAATAGAAGGCTGTAAACTTAAATTTGCAAAGTTTTAAAAGTTTACTGCTGGCTTACTATTTCAAACATTTTCCATTATAATGACATTGAACTAATATTTTAGATAGCATGTCTGACACAAGAAATAATCAATTTGTATTAGCTAGTAGTTTTTTTTTTTTTTTTTTTTTTGCTATCATTTTCACGGGTTTCACATTTGTTTAGTTTTAAATAATCACCTTTGTTCTTTATAAAATTTGATGTGACACAAAGCTGATCGTAAAATGTGTCTTATTGAGACTTGTTTCTATGTATTTTTTTTCCACTGGTTTTAAGCCATCTTGCAGTGACCATACAGGGTCTCTGTCACCATTTTATTCTTTTTATTGCATTTTTAAAGTTTGTGAACAACTAAGGTGCATTTCAATTGAAAGTTAATTTATTTCCACTAAATGAAAAAGACAATTTAAAATTTTCTGACCATTTAAGTAATACACTTTTTTTTTCAGTTCACATGCCATTGCTTGTGTCAACCAGTTCATCATAAGTCGGACTCAGGCCTTGATGATGCACATTGATTCCTTTATTGAAGTAGGTTGGCCTTTTAACTAATTTTGTTTACAATAACTGCAGACATCTATTTCATTTTTAACCTTTTTGATACCAACCTGCTTGAGACTATCCCTGCTTTTATGTTAAAAGCTTTGAAGAAATATACAATTAAAAACTTCCATCAAAATTGCATGCTTATGTTTTAAACACCAGCTCAATAGCAATGTTATTTTGCTAAATTTTTCATCATTTTTAGAATTAAAACACATGAAGTGTATTTCAATAGAAATTTGGTAACAAATATGTTAACACCTTATAAATTGTTTTTATTTATTATTAGTAAACTTGTGCTCATTATACAACCTAATGAAAGCTTTAAACTCTGAATTCTAATATTGTAAACTATTACAATGTATGTAACTGTCTAAATGGTCGGGCTTTTATCTGGGCATATTTAGCAAATTTAGGGTTTCATAAGTAATTCTCTCAGTTTTAAGATTTATGTGAAATTTTCAACAATCAGAATGCTATTAACTAGCTGTAAGAATCATGATCTTTCTTGAAATTGTAAGAATTTCAAAATTGCAGAGATCATTAGTCATGTAACAGTGTTTTTTTTTTTGTGGTTTCCTTGTTCTTTTCCAATAATGCTAACATGAAAAAATATATTTGACATCTCTGATAAATATGTTTTCTCTTAACCTTTTCATTATCATTTGATTACAACTTCAAAGTTGTTGTTCAAAGTTCTTAGTTGAATATTGATTAGTTGCTAATAAAATGGTTTAATCCATTTGATACCAACCTGTTTGTGGTTGATACTTGCTCTGGTCCTGTAATAAAACATATTTAATGAAACCTTAAAACAAATGTCATTTATCTAATCCCTTCAAATTATTGAAATACACAGGCAGTGCATTTCATTACAAATATTGTGAAAGCATGAAAAAATAACTTTACAAAATAGATTTGAAAATATTTCTTTACATTGACTCATTAACTGATCAAGGTGTTTAGAAAAGCAAAACCACTATAATTCCATCTAATATTCATAATTTCTGTCCTTTTAACTTGATACTTGTTCTGTCATTTTTAGTTTTGGTTTTGTTTTTCAATGAAAGAATTGTATCTAAATCATTACTATCAGTTCTTAGTGTAATAAAATATTTTGATATTTTGTAGAATCTCTTTTACTTGGCAAGTGATGAAGATACTGAGGTTCGTAAGAATGTTTGCCGTGCTCTGGTGATGCTTGTTGAAGTGAGAATGGATCGCTTAATACCCCACATAAATGACATCATTGGAGTAAGTATTATGATTTTGTTGCCTTACACTTGGCTGGTTCTTGAAATTTTGCCAGACAGGGAAGAAAAAGGTGCATGTAATTGTCATATCTTTGTATTTGATTGCAGTATATGATGTTACGCACTCAAGATGATGATGATGCAGTTTCCCTGGAAGCTTGTGAGTTTTGGCTTTCTCTTGCTGAACAACCAATTTGTAAAGATGTTTTGGCTCCTCATATTATGAGGCTAGTTCCTATTTTAGTGAAAGGAATGAAATATTCTGAAATTGATATTATTTTATTAAAGGTTAGTTATTATTTACTGTTAAATGATCAAATACTATTGAGTTTTATATGCTTAATTTGTTTCAATGTAATGAATTTATCCTATGGTCATTGTTTTGTGTGCAGGGTGATGTTGAAGAAGATGCTACTGTCCCTGATAAAGAATCTGATATAAAACCTAGATTTCACCGATCTAGGACTCACAGCCAAAAACATCAAGAAGGAGAAGAGGTTTGTATACTACTTTTGTGCAAATAATAGTTTCCTTAATAGAAAAGTTTCATTGTAGTATGTAAAGAGATTCAATTCTTTGGTACACATTACATTTTTGTTTCACTCTATGAAAATGCCATTTATACCTTTATTCTTAGGGGAATTGATTCAGAATTGGTTTAACTCTTTCAGAACTGTATTTCTTAATTTTGTGTTTCACTTTTAATTTCAATATAATCAGATTTTGGAAAAAGTTTAATAAAATATTTGTATCGTATTCTATTTGTACATTAGATTGTTGACCTACTAAAATTTCATTTTATGAAATTTTGACATTTTACTTTAAATATGAACACTTTCATATGAGTGATCTGATGTGGTTTAATATTATTAGGGTTAAATGTATTAAACAGTATGACTGAAAATTAGGGATATATAGGTGATTATATGAAAGAGCATTGTTCTATTGCCTAATATTGAGTACTTTTATATTATAGGATGGGGAATATTCTGATGAAGGTTTTGATGATGACGACAGTCTGTCTGATTGGAACTTACGTAAGTCTTTTATTTTGTATTCGAGAGACATTGCACTATTTTCCACTTTTAAACTTTTTTTTTTTTTTTGTTGATAATGATCGTTACCAGCGTCACTTCCTGGCACTTGTGCCGATGGCACGTGAAAAGACATTTGAGCGAGGTTGTTGCCAGTGCTGCTGGACTAGCTCCTGTGCAGGTGGCACGTAAAAAACACCATTTTGAGCATGGCTGTTGCCAGTACTGCTTGACTGACCCTTAAGCCAGCGGCATGTAAAAGCACCAACTACACTCTCGGAGTGGTTGGCGTTAGGAAGGGCATTCAGCTGTAGAAACTCTGCCAGATCAGATTGGAGCCTGGTGCAGCCATCCGGTTCACCAGTCCTCAGTCAAATCGTCTAACGCATGGAAAGTGGACATTAAACAATGATGAATGATCTTTCCATAGCTATTTATAGAGGAAAGTTTTTACTGGCTGTTTTGTTGTACTTAAGTCATATATTAAAGTGATAATTGTATTTAAATTATGATAAACATTTTGTGTGAGAGTGGCTATGTTACATGGTAGTGAGTCATGGGCTCTGACTGCGGAGGACATGTAGGCTGGAGAGGAATGAAGATAGTATGCTCCATTGGATTTGCAACATCAGTGTACATGACTGACAAAGCACAACTGTATTGAGAGAAAAGTTTGGCATAAGAGGGATTAAATGTGGTACGCAGGAGAGGAGACTGCATTGGTTTGGACATGTGATGTGTATGAGTGAAGACAGCTGTATACAGAAGTGCCTGTTGCTGAAAGTGGACGGTACCTGTGGGAGAGGGAGACCCGGGAAGACATGGGAAAAGCGGTGAGGACTGATCTTAGGATATTGGAGTTCATGGAGGAAATGACAGTGGACCAAGAAGTTTGGTGATATGCGGTCCTAGAGAAGACCCTTCCACAAAACTGTGTGCTAGAAGAGTTGTGTCGCACCACATGTAACAACACACTTTTCACCCTCTCTACCCTAAGAAATCAAATTACAACTCCTCTCCTAACTGCATCTTTCTCTTCCTCACATTTCCTCTTCATAAATTATGATTGTTTTCCAATCCCTTTTCTTGCCCTCACTGCTGTGCTCACCACACACCCGCACACTATTTTTCTAATCATGTGTCTACCTTAGCACTACGTCATCTCTCTTCTACTCTCTTACACTTTTGCTGTTTCTTACTCTCTCTCCTTCCTTTGTTTTTCTTGACTAGGTAACCAAGTATCACATTAACATCAGCACACTTGTTTCTGGCTTCTTTCTGGTTCCTCTCTTTCTCTCTCATTGGGTAACCATGTACCTCTTCTATAGCAAGACACCTATTTCTGCCTCTGTATTTCTGTTACACTGTAACCTTTTATTTGATATTATATCATCTCCTCTAATGCCCCCTCTGTTGTGGCAAAGACACCTGCTTCTGTCTTTCTGTCTCTTTTTCACACTCTTACCTTTCGTCCTTTAACACAAGTTCCCCTCCTCAAATGCCCTGCCCCTCTCATAATTCCTTGTCTTGTGAGTTACTTGGTTACCCTTCCATTGCTGCTGCCACGTTAAAAGCATCCAGTCCACACTGTAACGTGGTTGACATTTAGAAGGGCATCCAGCTTTAAAAAAATCTTGCCAAAACTAAGTTTGCATGTACTAGTGCCACGTAAAAAGCACTGATTCCACTCTGTGGAGTGGTTGGTGTTAGGAAGGGCATCTGGCTGTAAAATCCCTGCCAAAACAGCCTAGGGTAGTTTTTCTACCTGGTTGGCTCCTATCAACTGTCCTACCCATGTATGCATGGAAGATGGATGTTAAATGATGATGATATTATTTAAAAAAAATGGTGGTAAAAGTTGGTAGAAGTATTAACCTTTAATCATTTCCAACAGCTTTAATAAATTTAATGTCTTATGTTTATAGGTAAATGTTCTGCTGCCGCTTTGGATGTTCTTGCTAATGTATTCCGTGATGAACTGCTGCCAATTCTATTACCAATCCTGAAAGAAACTTTATTTCATGAAGACTGGGACATTAAGGAATCTGGTATTTTAGTGCTTGGCGCCATTGCTGAAGGCTGCATGACAGGGATGGTTCCTCATTTACCTGAACTTATTCCTTACTTGATCAATTGTTTAGCAGATAAGAAAGCATTAGTCAGATCCATTACCTGTTGGACACTTAGTCGATATGCACATTGGGTTGTTGGACAACAACATGAACTTTATTTAAAACCTTTGATGACTGAAGTAAGTAGTTATAATTTACAGTACTAATACCTTAATTTGCAACATATCTTTTGCTTTTGAAGAATTTCAAAACATATTTTGTATTTTCCATCCATCAATTAGATTTCTTTTAAATATGCATTAATAGAGTGAAAAGAAAATCAAAGATAATCAGTTTACTATTTCAACCTCTAAAACATCATTTACATTTGACAGATATTTGTCCTCATCTTGTTTGTTACCACATTTTGGCTGATATACCCTCCAGCCTTCGTCAGGTGTCTTCGCGAAATTTCAAACCTGGGTTCTCATTCCTAATTCTTTCATGTATGACTTTTCTAGATCTTGTTGGATTCTCTTTCTATCATCATCTCTGGTTATTTTCCTAAGTAATAAAGATAGCCTTTCTTTGATTTTTGTCATTTAGTTCTTTTTTTCCAATGGTTGTAATAGATCCTCTCACAGACGAGGGCATGTCCTGCCCTTTCCGTTATTCTTCTCGCTTTATATGAATCCACTGGTGTCATATTCAAGCCAGGTGGTATTAGCTTTGAGTCTCTACATCTACACAAGAAAGTTAGATGGTTGGAAAGACTAGCTAGTTTTTTTGTGGAGTTTCTCTATATGTCTCCATTGAAGTCTAATGTCTGCTTTGTACCGATTATATAATACAGTTCATGGATATTTGTCCTCATCTTGTTTGTTGTTGACACAACGTTTCAGCTCATATATCCTCCAGCCTTCATCAGGTGTCTTGGGGAAATTTCGAACCTGGGTTCTCATTCCTAAGGTATTTTTCGATATTATTATTATTCAGGTCACTGCTTGGAACTGAACTTGTAATCTTGGTGTTAGTAGACCGCACTCTTAACCATTACGCCATATGCCCGTGGGCAATTATGGGGTGAATTTTAGCACTTATAAATCTAATATTTTCTTATCCTTCCTTAATACCGGTTCTCATATGCTATTCATATTTGCACTTGATCTGCTTAGGAAGTTGCTGTGTCCTAGCGTACATGCTTCTTTTAGTTTTTGTATTTTCCAGTGGTGTTCTCTATCTATTATTTTAACTTCAACCCACAGGGGGAAGTGGTCTCCATCTTTCCATACATGATCAGCTACACCCGATTTATCAATATCTCCTTGTGTCACAGCTTTGCGACGGTACCTAAACTTCAATTCCCACCATCCATACAGTGTAAAGAGAGGGATTTCTCAATGCCTAAAACATCGTGCAAAGAATATAAGTAGCGGTCGTGATACACACCACGAAGAATTGATCAAGCTCAATAACAATCTATTGAGCAACAACTACCCCAAAAACATATTATCCACTCCAATTATGAAGAAAACAGAGGATGAAACCAATAAACTGTCCACAGTCTGTCTACCCTATGTGAAAGGCGTCTCCGAAAAGATACAAAAGATATGCGGTCCATATGACATCAGGACAGTATTCAAGAGTACTACAACACTTCGCAAATATCTCCTTCGAGTAAAACCACCAATAGAAGAGAATATGACCAAAGATTGCATGTACTCCATCCCATGCAGCTGTGGTAGGTTATACGAAGGCGAAACATGTCGCCCCCTCAAAATAAGAGTAGGTGAACATCGCAAAGCTGTGACACAAGAAGATATTGATAAATTGGGTATAGCTGATCATGTATGGAAAAATGGACTCCACCTCCCCCTGTGGGATGAAGTTAAAATAATAAACAGAGAACACCACTGGAAAATACGAAAACTAAAAGAAGCAGCACATATGCTAGGACACAACAACCTCCTAAGCAGACTGAGTGCAGATATGAATAGCATATTGGAATCGGTATTAAGGAAGGATAGGAAAATATTAGATTTATAAGCCCTAAAATTCACCCCATAACTGCCCATATGGTGTAGTGGTTAAGAGTGTGGGCTACTAACCCCAAGATTCTGTGTTCGATTCCGAATAGTGACCTGAATAATGATATCGAAAAATATCTTGGGAATGAGAACCCAGATTCAAAATTTCCCAAAAATACCCGATGAACGCTGGAGGGTATATCAGCCGAAACGTTGTGTTAACAACAAACAAATGAGGACAAATATCCATCAAATGTAAATAATGTACATAATTCTTCATCTCTTAAATATAGAACTGTATTCAGTAAGCTTGATATAACTTCCTTCAAGTCAATTATGGCTGTCACTGATTTACAGTTCTTTATTCTACTTTAAATCTCATTTCAAATTTAACCATTGAAGAAACCCCTATCCTATATGTAGTCTTTTGACTAGCTTTGTTATATATGTGTGTGTGTGTGTAGAGAGAGAGAGAGAGAGAGGGTGGGTGCAGATGTGGGTGTGTGGTTAAGGAGCTTGCTTTCCAACCAATGGTCTCGGGTCCAGCCTCACTATGTGACACTTTGGGCACAACTGGAGCCCCTGGTCAACCAAAGCTTTGTGAGTGGAAATGGTAGATGGACTCGTGTATATCTTGTGCGTGCGTGTGTGTGTGTGTGTGTGTGTGTGTGTGTGTGTGTGTGTGTATATATATATATATACTCTTTTACTTGTTGTCCCTTCATAGTTCTGTCACTGTACATCTCTCTCTCACCTGCTTATTTGACTGCGGCCATGCTGGAGCACTGCCTTTATCACACCCTTCATTCTCATAACGTTGTCATGTCTTCTGTTGATGGCCTTCTCCAATTTTGTCCCCACTCAATATAGTTGCCCCTTACTCATCTCTCTCTCACCTGCTTATTATTTTTATATTTTCTGATCTATCTATAGATTTATATTGCTACTCTCCTCCCTTCCTGTACTAATGCTTACCATCTCCTCCTTTCTGATCCACTCCTATTTCTTCCCTACTATGCTATTTGCCATCAACCAAACCTCCACTCTTGTTTCATTCACTACATTTGCCTCTGCTTCCATCTTTAACCATCTGTCACTCTTCTCATGTTCTAGTGAACTTACCCACTCTTTCTAATTTTTTGTATTCTCTTATACTCACCTCATGTCTTGAAAGTACACACTAACACCTTGTCATCACCACCATTGTCTTCTTTCCAGCTGCTCCTACTCACTTTTGTATAATGTTGGCTAGCATGTATCTCCTTTATTGCAAAACACCTGTGCTTGTCCCTCTATCACATTTAAGCTTCACAGCACCAGGCATAAAGCTACCTCTCTCTCTGCTATTACTTAACTAGCGCATGTGTCATGAAAAAGCATCTACAGCCTGTAAATTGTAGAAACCTTGCCAAAACATGTTGGAGCTTGATGCAGTTCTGTAGCTTGTTGAATCCTAACAAACTGTTCAATCCATTCCTGTTTGGAAGACAAATGTTAAATGATGATGATGACATACTCTAAAATTCTGTTGAAAGATTTGGCAAAATGAAAATAAGTTCTTTCAAATATATTTAAAATATTCTTTCAAATTCTCATTTAGCACCAGGTCAATCCTGATTGAATAGACCTGATAAAAGCCTTTGTGTGGATTATCATGGACCTAGACTTTAATTCCACAATATCGATTTAAAGGATTGTATGTACCATATGACATTCTAGTGGGTCCTTCAATCAATGGTTGCTGTGCTTGCTATGTATAGACTATGAGTGTCTTTAATTCATGAATTAGTTTATCATGTCTAGACTCATCCTTCACAAGATTGGACAAAATGAAGTTATTTTCCAAAACACTCTCTCGAAAATGTTCTTGTCTAGCACCAGGTCAACCCTGATTGGGCACTTCTCATTAAAGGTGTTTAGCCATGATCATACTTCCTTCCTTTGAAGCATGATGGATCAGGAGCTAGTGTTACCTAGCTTGTATGTATTTTTTTTTTTAAGATGGAGTGATTTGAAGGTTTGGCTGCTATTTCTGGTAGCTCAGAAAACTTCATAGAGACTCCTTCATTTGCTTACTTTGAAAATGATTTGATGTGTTATAAATGAACCAGAACAAGTTCTAAATTTGTGTTTATTCACTTCACACATGCATTCAGAAAACGTTTTCATCTGATATATAACAAATGAAAGAGAAAATGGAATTCACACAATAATTAATCACAATGATTGTCTTGACACTTCTTGCATTAGTCCCTCACACGTGAGATTTTGGACAACTGGTTACCACACACCCATGCATACATATGGGTGTGTGGTAAGAGGTTTGCTTCCCAACCATATGGTTTTGGGTTCAGAGAATCTGGGCTAGATATGGCTGGTTTAAAAGCTAAAGGGTGAATATGCCAAAGAAAAGCAAGAAATGGCCTACAAATTTGCTTGTTTCATGTTCAATTGAGTATGGTGTACTATTAAAAATGCATACCAAAAGTTTTAAACTTTTTCCAGTTCATTAGTGTGTGTGTGATCAATGCCTTTCATCAGACACCTACAACCTGATATCACATACTCTATTTTGCTGTAGGTATACAATGGAAAATTTTGAGTGGTTGGCGTTAGGAAGGGCATCCAGCTGTAGAAGCTCTGCCAAATCAGATTGGAGCCTGGTGTAACCATCTGGTTTCACCAGTCCTCAGTCAAATCGTCCAACCCATGCTAGCATGGAAAGCGGACGTTAAACGATGATGATGAATAGTATAGGTTGATAATCTGTTATCTGAAATGCTTGGGCTCTGAAAGTATTTTGGAATGATTTGCATCTATAAATTGGGACTAGCTAAATGTTATCCATTTAACATTTCCTAATGCAACTTATATACCATGAAGGTATTCTTTTAGAAATTTCATAAACTGTACAGGGAATGTATAAGAATTTTCAATTATTTATATCATCATCATCATCATCATCATCGTTTAACGTCCACTTTCCATGCTAGCATGGGTTGGACGATTTGACTGAGGACTGGTGCAACCGGATGGCTACACCAGGCTCCAATCTAATTTGGCAGAGTTTCTACAGCTGGATGCCCTTCCTAACGCCAACCACTCAGAGAGTGTAGTGGGTGCTTTTACGTGTCACCCGCACGAAAACGGCCACGCTCAAAATGGTGTCTTTTATGTGCCACCCGCACAAGAGCCAGTTCAGGGGCACTGGCAACGGTCACGCTCAGGATGGTACATCTTATGTGCCACCCGCACAAGAGCCAGTCCAGGGGCACTGGCAACGATCTCACATGGCTTGCCGGGTCTTCTCACGCACAGCACATTTCCAAAGGCACAGCACATTTATGTGTATATATATATACCCCCCCCCCCTTGAACTAATGATGCTAGTCATTGTTATATTCATATGGATTTATGTGGAATGGAAATTCAGATTTAGCATAAAATTTTTTGATACTACTGTACTTGTACCAAAACCATGAAATTTTCACTGCTTACGAAACATAATTGCAACACTAAACACTAAAATTACATGAAGTACAGCAACTTAAATTTAAAATGCATGTTGTTTTGATTAAAAAATTACAATATATATATTTGTATACATTATGTGAAATATTACTGCAAAACTCCCTATTTTGTATGATACAATAATTGCATTACTAATAGTTAAAATACATTCTCAGTTAGCATGCTACATACACATCTGGCTATAAAAAAAAATTTTTGAAAAAAATAATAAAACCCCTAAAATCGCTATACCACTGATGGAACCTTTCAGATACTTTCAGGAATTTTCCATTCATGTTGCTTCTCTCATTATGAAAACTCTTTGAATTTTGGAGATTTTCAAAGAGAGAGAAAACTGTGCTGTTATGGCCATATATAATGCATATGAATGAATACAGTTGCATCAAGAGGTGCTGATCTCTAATTGTAGAGAGGGAGCATGTGGAAGGGGTAGACCCAGGAAAACGGATGAACTGATGAGAAAAGATCTATGAATGTTGGGGCTCACAAAGAGGATGATAAGGGACCGAGGCTGATGGCTGTGCTTGAAAAAACACGTCAAGCTAAGTAAAAGCATTCCTAATCTTGCAGGCTCATGGGTGCTGGTGCCATGTAAAAAGCACCAGTACTGGTGCTGCGTAAAAACAACTTGTGCACTCTGTAAAGTGGCTGGTGTTAGGAAGAGCATCCAGCCATAGAAACCATGCCAAAACAGACATGGAGCCTGGATGGCTCATCAGCTGGCCAGGCTCCTGTCAAACTGTCCAATTCATGCCAGCATGGAAAATGGACGTTAAATGATGATGATGTCAACCTGTATTAAAATATAATATAAAACAAATGTGAATATGTGTGTGTGAAATGACTTTTATTTTTATTCTATGATGCATTTGTTTCTATTCCTGGATAATTTTGCTGATATAGATGGATTTTTATAGCTGGTATTGGTACCTACTTTTAGCTGTCACCATGTTTGTGGAACAAATCTATCAACTTGTGTTTGTCAGCTTCCTTTTTAAACTGAAAGCTGTTGCAATGATGTTGATTGTGATGTTTATCATTTCAGCTTTTAAAATGTGTTCTTGACACGAACAAACGTGTCCAGGAAGCTGCTTGTTCAGCCTTTGCTACCCTTGAAGAAGAGGCTTGTACTGAACTTGTTCCTTACTTGGGGTATATTTTGGAAACCCTTGTATTTGCTTTCAATAAATATCAAGTAAGTTCCAGACATTCTTCACTCAACTTAGAATTGATTTCATTTCTTCACTTAACTTTTATAATATAAATTTGAATTTAGATCTGTTTCTCAAGGTGCAGTGTGGGCTACTTCAGATTGGGCTATAAGTAACAATTGAATAAAACTTGTAATAAAATTTTAATTAAAATCTTCTTTTGAAAAAAAAAAAAAAAAAAAAAAAAAAAAAAAATATATATAATAAAAGCTACACACTTTGTTTGTTCAAGGTGGCTAGGGGATACATTTATGTGGGGTAAAAAGAATTGAGAAACACTGATTTAGATGAAATTGGACATACAGAAACTGTACTTTTTTTTCTTTTTATATTTTAGCACAAAAATTTGTTAATTCTTTATGATGCGATTGGCACTTTGGCTGACTCAGTTGGTCATCACCTGAATAAACCTGTAAGTATACATTTTTTTAATGATTTTTTTTTCTTTTTAATTTAAAAGTACTACAGAATATTCTAATACTGTCATCAATATATTTTTTCTCTTTTATAGGAATATGTGAATTTGTTGATGCCTCCTTTGATCCAAAAATGGAATGTACTGAAAGATGAAGACAAAGACCTTTTCCCACTTCTTGAAGTAATATTTTTCTTCCATGTTTGTTTCTGAATAAGCATCAGTTACATTATCCAAATATTTTAATTCTAGTCATTTACATCTTAAGTACTCAATATGTTCATAATGGTGTGTTGAAGGATTAACAGATTATCATTAGATATGAAAAATAGTTGCAATTGTATTCAACATTGCATATGTGTATTTGTTGCATACCTTAGCATGTGTTTAGCAATCACTTACAATGGTGTGTGTGTGTGTGTGTGTGGCACCTTGGATGAGTGTCTTCTACTATAGTTCTGGGCTGAATAAAGTCTTGTGAGTGGATTTGGTTGATGAAAACTGAAAG
Organism: Octopus bimaculoides; assembly: GCF_001194135.2. Taxonomy (NCBI): domain Eukaryota; kingdom Metazoa; phylum Mollusca; class Cephalopoda; order Octopoda; family Octopodidae; genus Octopus; species Octopus bimaculoides. The sequence goes on along the minus strand of NC_068983.1, from coordinate 134,488,188 downwards.
AAGCTTGTGTGTGTATGTTACCATCTTCTTGTCTTGACTGTATGTGATAGTTGTAATTTACTCTCACTATCAATCAAACATGGAAAAGTGGGCACTAAAATGATGTGGCTGCGAGGTTGAGAAGTTTGCCTCCCAATCATGTGATTTCTTGTTAGGTCCCAGTGTGCCACCTTAGACAAGTGTCTTTTGCAGCCCCCCCCCCCCGGCCAACTTAAGCCTTGTGAGATTTGGTTGATAGAAATTGAAGACAGTTGTGTATTTTTGTGTGTGCATTTGCATGTACATGTCTGTGTGTGTGTGTTTGCATTTATGATTGCTTGTATGAAAGTGCAGTGGGTAGTGGTGTTGTCAGTTTCTTCTAATAACAAATCATTGACAAAAATCTCTTGTTCCATATGGCTGGCCTTTGAAGGCATGTGTGGAATAAGAGATCCCTTACTTGAAAAACAGTTTTTAGGAAAGATAACATCTGGCTCTAAAACAGTGCTACAGATAACATATTCATACCCACCCATGAATGCATGCATGTGACTACATAAAACGTCATTTAACGTTCATTTTCCATGCTGGCATGGGTTGGACAGTTTGACTGGAAGCTGGGGAGCTGCACCAGGTTTCAATCTGATTTGGCATGGTTTCTACAGCTGGCTGCCCTCCCTAATGCTAATCACTCCAAGAGTGTAGTGGGTGCTCTTTACGTGCCAGTTACAAAACACTGGCATTGGCCACGACTATGATCTCACTTGGCTTGACAGGTCTTTCCAAGCATGGTATATTGCCAAAGTTAGAAGAGTGCTTTTTACATGCCACCAGCACAGGTGACAGGTATGTGACACTGGCATTGGTCACGACTACAATTTCACTTGGTTTGACGGGTCTTCCCAAGCACAGCATATCGTCGAACGTTGAAGGGTGCTTTTTACGTGCCACTAGCATCAGCCATGACAGTGATTTCACTTGCTTTGACAAGTCTTCTCAGGTACTGTATATTGCCAAAGGTCTCAGCCACTTGCCTCCATGAGGCCCAATGTTTGAAGATCATGCTTCATCAACTCTGGATTCAGCAGTTTATAATTTATAGGCAGAATGTTTGAAAGTTTTCTCAACTGTTCATGAAATTTCTTCGTAAAATTTAATTTTCTTTTAATGTCACTTTTCCATGATGGCTTGGAAAAAACATAAGCACGCACCAACTTTATTGTATCTGATGTTTCTCTTTTTTCAGTGTTTGTCAAGTGTTGCAACAGCTTTACAATCTGGATTTCTTCCCTATTGTGAACCAGTCTATAAACGATGCGTTTCACTTGTAGAGCAGACTCTCAACCAAAACTTTGTAAGTAAGCTTATTTAGTATTAAAGCTTTAGATTATAAATGAACCATAAATATGTTATTGTTTTCCAGTGGAATGCATATTTGAGGAATTGTTAAGGAGAAAAATAGTTTTCTAGACACACACACACACACACACACATTCACATAGATTTATCAGAGCTGGTTAATGGAAGTTCTGTTCTTCAAATGTAAACTATTTCTAGCTTTGAAATATTCTACAACTTGATAAGTCATAGTAAAAGGAAAACATATTTGCGCATTTATTGTCTTATAAAATCTTTAAAGTTTTTTGTTTATAAATTATATATTCAAAATGGAGAATTTATTTAAATTCTGTTATTGCTTTTCTGAGTTATGCCTAAATACTTTTAATTTGAGGTCATCATAAATCATTTGCTACAAAGATGCTATGACCTGATAAAATTTGTAATATTAGGTAGATGTAAAAAGTTTTTCGTATATCCTGTTTTCTTCCTAGTCAATTCATTAATTGTTTATTTCAGGCCAACTTGACACATCCTGAGCAGTATGACCCACCAGACAAGGACTTTATGATAGTTGCCTTGGATCTTTTAAGTGGCCTTGCTGAAGGACTTGAACATCACATAGAAGGTCTTGTTGCTAATAGTAACATCCTTAAATTGCTCTTTCAGTGTATGCAGGTGAGATATACAATACTTAATCTTATTTCATTTGTTTTAACATTTCCTTTTATAAATTCTGAAAATCTATATTGAGGTTGACACTACACAGTGATTGTTTCGTTTTGAACTTGATTTGGTTGTGATGTACCACTGTATTTCACTTGTGTTGTACTTCTTTGGGATTTCTTTCATTTTTACATGAAGAGAATCTTAACTGCTGGCATAGGATCAAAGGGTGTCATTGTGTTTCCTACTTGGCAGTTCATTGTGTTTCCTACTTGGCAGTTCATTGTCATAGAGAAACTAAACCTGGTATCTTTGTGTATTTGGCATTATGCAGTACTTGAAAAGACCTATCAAACCAAGTAAGATTGCAGTCATGGCAGATATTGGTGTCACACAAATGACACCCATGCCGGTGGCATGTAAAAGCACCCTTTACACTCTCAGAGTGGTTGGTGGTAGGAAGGGCACTCAGCTGTAGAAAGTATGCCAGATCAGACTGGAGTCTGGTGTGGCCTTCTAGCTTGCCAGCCCCGATCAAACCATCCTGCCCATGCCAAACAGATGCTAATTGATGATGATGATGCTGTTCCTTTTATTTTGTTGTATGGACATTAATACTTATAGATGAAGAAATTATTAAATCTTGTTCTTTGAAATTATCCTGTATTTGTTACTCCTGAGTTGCACAAACAATCTGTGTCACTAATATTGTTAGAAATACAGTGAATTTAGTGAAGTTATATCATTGGAAACTTGTAAGCAACAATGCTGTTTTTAATCAAATACAACATCAAATAAAAATAGCAGTGGTTGGCATTACAAAGGGCATCTAGCCCTTTTAACACCATTGAAAGAAAGCATTCAAATTTGTCAGTTGAACTTGGTGTTGATTGATAACAGTGAAACTATATACTAAAAGTACATGCCAAAAGATACTGATAAAAATTGTAAAATTTTTTTTAATTGGTTAATTAATATAAAATTTCTCTAAATCAAATATATAAATCAAAGATATTTTATTTTCTGGAAGTTTATAACTATAAAATATCTTATGATATTCAGCATGCATTTTATTTTTATATGACCTCAGTATCACTGTACTTCAATATTTTCTCACAATTTGTAGTTAGTTTTAGGATTTAACAGACAAATGGAATTTGAGTGTTTTGATTCTTGGCAGTTTCAACCTAATTTTGTACATTTCTAATACTAATGGTGATTTTGATATAGTTTGCAAATTGAAACAAACTTTTTGATGCTTTTTCACTTTTCTTTAGGACCCAATGCCTGAAGTTAGACAAAGTTCTTTCGCTTTGCTAGGAGACCTGACTAAAGCTTGCTTCCAACATGTAAAGCCATGTATAGGTAAGTACTTAATCACTGTATTTATATTTTTAGTATAAACCCTTTTACATTTATTTACTCTCATAGTTGAAATAAAATTCATAATTTAGCAGTAAGCTGGAGAAAGAATGACTTGTGAACTTCAACATTGAGTATGATAGTTTATATTTAATGTACTAATTGAAAGTTACAAGAAGAATCTTTTAACCCTTTCGTTACCAAACCGCCCAAAGCCGCCCGAAAAAAATTTTGGTTCATGTGACCAAGCCGCCCAAAACCGCCCGTAATCACCTATTCATATTTAAATGAGAATATCTGAGCAAATCTCGTTAGTACATTCGTGAAAACACGTGATTATTTGTGTAAACAGTTCAGCTATAGTTTTGTACGACGATCAACGTGTTTTTTTAATTTTGTGAATTTTGGGAGATTTTTTTCCAAATTT
>NC_068983.1:134480993-134483687 GCF_001194135.2 Octopus bimaculoides | reverse complement strand
AAGAGACAGTAATAAATCCAGTAATGTGCACAACTCTTCTATAATAATATTTTGTTGTATACCCAATTGAATATTAGCTAATAACCCATTTTCTATAGCGATGTTTGAACAAAAATTTAAATAATTTTATATTTTGTTGTATTTACCTGTAATTAAAGTCACTTTGTGACAAAAATTTTGGTATAGAATTGGTTGAGAACCTTTCGTTAATTTATCTTCCAAAAATCACATTAATATGTTGATAAATAAAAAAGTTAGAGTTGTTTAACGAAACCAGCCTAAATTTATGATTATGTTAGAAATTAATTGAAACACATAAGGGGTGTAATTTGGTTAGAAATATGGTAACAAAAGGGTTAAATTAACTTTTTTAATAAATTAAATCTGTTTCAATATTTAGGTGAATTTATGCCAATACTTGGTGCTAATTTGAATCCAGAATACATATCAGTGTGTAATAATGCAACATGGGCTATTGGTGAAATTTCCATCAAAATGGGTAATTATGTTTTATTTTTTACAAGCTCAGTAGTAATTTACTACTGATAAATAACAAGTTCTTATAAATTATAGTAACTGACATTTAGTTTTCAAAATAACTAAATATATACCTGAATTTGACAAATGTTCAAGTATTTAATGTTTTATGATTTCTAATATTTAAATGCTATATCACTATCTGAAATGAAAATTTGACTATTTTAGTTGAATAGTTTTGTCAGCTGTTCAAAACAATTTCAAAGTAGTTGTTGCTATTGGATTGGATTGGAAATTAGTCTTATAAATTGAACATAAATATGAGTTTTGGTTGTATTAAAATAGGATTTTTTTATACCTATCAATCAGGTCATGAAATACAGCCATATATAAATTTAGTTGTCACACCTCTCATTGAAATAATCAATCGACCTAACACCCCAAAGACTCTGCTGGAGAACACAGGTCAGTAAAGTTGTATTGTTTGTTATAAATGCTAATAATTAATGTATGTCTATTTGATTGATGAAATAACTATAAGAATGTGTAAGCATAATTCCCTGTTCTTGTAGATTATTCCAAGTATTACTATGGAAGATTTTCATTTATTACTCCCCTTTTGTCACAGATTAAAAAGAAAATTGAGCCAGTTAGTATAACTTGTCAAAGACTTCTGATAATTTTAATCTTTGATAAAGTGCCCATTCTATTATGAAATTTTGTGGCATGTTTCCCTCTCAAGTGAACACTCCTGTAAGTATATGATGTTCCTCCATGGTTTATTTGTTTTACCATAATGTTAAAAAATACATTATGCGTTTTCTTGTGTAATCAGTTTTGTTGAGAGAAACAAAAATGTTTTCACTTTGTATTTAGTTTGTTTAAATAACTTAATCTTCATTAAATGAGAAATTTACTTCCCTGAAACAAACTGTCCAAATCTTTGTTATTCTTATTTGATAGTCACCTCTACACTAATTAAGAAAATGTAAATGTGTATATTGCTAGGAAATAATCTCAGGTCATTGGTAAGTAGGGCTGATTTGAAGCAAATTGAATACCTAGCCTCTTATAGAGGTATTCCCCAGCAACGTCTTTTTTATGCAGTGTTAGTTTTCCACTACTTTTGGTTGGTTTTCTGCTGCTAGCATAAGCTAGGTATTTGTTAAAATTTGATTAGTTTATTTTCTTATCTCAGCAGTATAAAGGTTTTCTGAGTTTGATTTGTTTGCTTGTCTTGGGAGTAATATTCCAGTTCTGATAACAAAAGTATACATCATCATTTTCCGTGCTGACATGAGTTAGATGGTTTGACTGGAATTGGTAAGCCAGAGGGCTGCACAAGGTTCCAAGTCTGATTTGGCTTGGTTTCTACAGCTGGATGTCCTTCCTAATGCCAGCCACTCCAAGAGTGCAATGGGTGCTTTTTATGTGTCACTTGTACAGGTGCCATTTACATGACATCAGCAATGGCCATGACTACGATTTCACGGGTGCCACTTACATGATACTGGCATAGGCCACAACTACAATTTCATTTGGCTTGACGAGTCTTCTCAAGCACAACATATTGCAAAAGGTTTCAGTCGCTTGTAATTGTCTCTACAAAGCCCGACATTTGAAGATCATACTTCACACCTCGTCCCATGTCTTCCTGGGTCTACTTCTACAAGTCTACCTCTACTACAGGTTCCCTCCAGAGATTGGCACTTCTTTGCACAGATGTCCTTGTCCATATGCATCACATGATCATACCAGTGCATTCATCTCTTGCACACCACATTTGATGCCTCTTAATCTCAGATTTTCTTCCAAGATATTTATGCTCTGTCACATGTGCACACTGACATTGCACATTCAGTGAAGCATACTGGCGTCATTTCTTTCAAACTTTCGCATGTTCTCTGCAGTCACAGCCCACTTTTCACTGCCATGCACAGCTGTCTAAACACAGGCATCACACAGTTTGCCTTTCATTCTGAGGAAGAAGCCCTTTGTTCCCAACAGTGGTAGAAGTCCTCTGAACTTTGCCCAGCCTATTCTTATTCTAGCAGCTACTCTCTGAGCATCTACCTCCGCTACTGACTTGGTCACCTAGGCAATGGAAGCTATCAACTACTTCTAGTTTTATCCCTTGGCATTTGATGGAGTCCATTTTCTGTACATTTGCAGTGTTTATTGTATCTGTACATCTGCAACACAAAGACCCCCCCCCCC
>NC_068983.1:134463772-134480983 GCF_001194135.2 Octopus bimaculoides | reverse complement strand
TAGCTTGCACTGGGTACATCTTATGGAATTTCTACCTATGCCTTTTCTACAGATTGAGCAGAGCCATCTACCTGAAGGGATTTGTGATTTGTCCACTTTCCCCACTTACTAAGACTTTGGTTTTTGCTATATTAATTCTTCTAGACCTTGCTTCCATACTTGAAATTTCTTTAGTTCTGGAAGTGATTTAGCTATGAGAACAAGGTCATCAACATAGAGGAGCTCTCCGGGGTAGCCCGTCTTAAATTCCTCTGTTATTGCCTGGAGGACTGATGAACAAGAGGACTTGAAATTATTCCATACAATCATAGCTTTTTTTTTTTGTGTGTGTGTGTAAATTTTTGAATAAGTTTATATAAGAAATGCACGTTTTTTTTGTGCTTGTAATAGTTATGTATACTTCATTTTTATTTTAGCATTTTGGGAGATAGGTTTTAAATTTTTGTTTGGTCTCAGTATATTAAGGTTAATGGTGTTAATCATTACATTGATATATTGCATGCATTTTCATTTGTGTTGTGCGATGGACAAAAAGAAATCCCTGCAAGCATATTGATTTGCATATCAGTAAAGCTTTAATTTCAATCATTTCCTTTGATTTACTGTTACTTTCAAGAAGTTGTATTAATGAGCTGAGCCTTGTTAAAATGGTTTTTGCAGAAATTCAATCAGTTTAGGTTATTCTTGCAGTGAAGATGGAACATGAGGCTAGATATTTTAGTTGTATCTAGTTCAGTATCTTACTGCTTAAGTTCATGCTTAATCAGGCTTTTTACTTATCTCTTGTTTCTAATGAATTAATTTGAATTTGGTGCTGCTGCCAAACAAAGCCCTTAATCAAAACTTATTTTCTCACTTTTATTTTATTGAGGATTCACTAGTTTCTAATTGGAATCAGTTGTCTTGTGTTTAAAGCAGGATTTTAGCGCTTACATGATTTAGCTTTATCTTGATTAACCTTTAAAATCTTCAACAACAAATACAAAATGATATTGCAAATCTGATGATGATATATATGTCAATCTGATTTGATCTGGGATTTTTAGGTAAATGAAAATATTTATGGCTAACAAATTGGAAATTAAAATAAAATCAATATGTAAAAATATTGTAGTGTAAATGATAAAACAAACGTTTTAACTTGTGCTCCTAAATGGCATAACTTGAAACCATTTGAACTGGTTCAAATAAAACTGTCCAGCTAAGTTTCCATAAGCTACTCGGTCATTGATGAATTTAAAATGTAAATTCTACTTAGCTTATTTTTGTTCATATAAAATTTGACAAGCTTCATTTAAACTTGTATTTTTTCTTTTACTACATGAAAATGTATTTCGGAATTATATCATTTAAATATCTTATTTGGCAAATTTTGGAACAGCAGGAGTAAAGAGTACATTGTATATTGGTGTATGCTAATATACTGTATACTCATTAGACTTTTTGAATTTGCTTGTGTCTAGTTGAAAGTGGCTCATGTGATGTTTGGATTCCATTCCATTTTGTAGTCATCAGTTGGTTACTTTTTAACCTTCCAAACTAAAACCAATTACTTGACTTAATGGCTCTTGTATTTATTGCTTTCATAATTTTTTTTCTCTTACATGTAGAAGGATCAAAGGGATTAAAATATTTATATTCTCTTTCTGTCAGACCATGATTTTTTTTTTTGTAAGTTTGGGTATTTCCATATTAATGTAATTTCTTTGTGGTTGCTTGTCTATTAGCGCAAAAGCTGCAGCTAGAACATATTTAAACTTACTGAATTTAAATTTCCTGTCGTCCTTTTAGGTATTTTAATCATATTGTTACTGGGTACTTGAAGAGGTGAAGAAACTATAGTTTGGTGAAAAGAGCAAAGTGTTTTGCATACTTTGTTTACTTAAACCCCTCTCATTTCTAGTTTGATAAAGTTTGAGAAATTTGTCTTCAAAGGTTCCTTCCAAAGGAAAGAAATAGAAAAACTTAAATGCAATGTGAATTAAATAATAGGTATCAATGGGTGTTAAGTTCACCTAATAGTTTCAGTAAAGTATAGAAACTGAGAAAATATCGATTGATTTAAGTAATTGAGGTGTGGTGTTAATGCTGTTCCAAGACTAGTTGTCATAAATTATGTCAAGTTCTACATTAAAATTTTGCTTAACAACCCTAATATTCAGATAATTTGCTCTGATTATTGTTCTTCTGATAAGGATTTTGCCGTCAAGTATGTTAACAAGCATTTGAAAAAAATACTTGTAGAGCATTATGAAGTTCAGAGCTAATATACGTATTTGACATTTGTGACTGCAATGGTCTTATTGAACAAAGTATGTTCAAGGAAATAATTCAAACGAGCCAGTGACATGAGTTTGGATCAGACTGATCTGTTGAATGGGGGAGAATTGTTAACATCTGAGCGAGAAGGGGAGGATAATTTCAATATCTTACTGGTATTTTCATAAACACAAGTGACATTAGTGAAATAATTTTTAGTATTGCCCAAGGTTAAAATTTAATGCAAGTGTTGATTTTAATTGATCTCAAACAAGATGACGATTGAAGTTGGAACATAAAGGAATATAATGGAATGTAACAACAGTTTTTGCAATCTATTGTATTTTAATAATAAATTAAAAAAAACAAACCCGAGACCCATACAACAATATGTATTGCTTAGAATTACTAATATCCTATTGAAAGTACTTTAAGAAAGGTTTTATTTTTCTATAGTCAACAATATATACAGTTAGGAATAAATAAATGGTGATATAAAAACATCAAAGAACTGGTTTAAGAGTGAAATGAATCTTAATAAGCCCTTGCTCCCACTCCCTACAGTAATATTTTAATATGGCTTGTAGGCTTGAGATATTTAGAATTGTCTTTGAGCACAAGACTATGATAACTTGAGGAGTCTGATAGATAATTTTGCAATGTCACCTACTTCCCTATAGTAATAATGTTTGTTAGTATGTTGCAACAATGTTTTCGATTCTTCTGATATCTTTCTATGCTGATTATGATTAAATCCATATGATTGTAGAAAACTAAGTCCGAATTACATAGCATATAATGTATATATAAACCACTGGTTTCAAATATATGGTTGCTTATATTTGCCTTTGAGAAAGTTTTATTTAATTCAGTAGGTTTAAAGTGAATGTATCCAGGAGAAACTATCCTCCTCATGTGTTTCATTCTGATGACATTTAGCTACAGACTAGTTATTTAGATCAGCAGTAAGCTGCAGGTAAAAGGACAATAGTTGAATGACTCATTCATCATCTTCTTACTTTCTCCCTTTCTCTCTTTGTTTTTTGTTAATTTGGAAAAAAAAAGAAAAAAGAAAATGGAGTTTTATTGTTGGATTGCTATTTATTTATTATGATCACTTGCTTTGTGTTGTAAATGTTGTATTGATGTAAATGTGGTTGCAATTCACACTACTTAAGTTAACTTTCTTTTAAGTTTTTGTAATTTTTCAATAATTTTTTAATTATTTTTTTTTTTAATATGATTGCATTTAATTTGTATGTTTTGTTGACTTGTCTTTTCTCTGTTTTCTTCCCGATATATTTGCTCCCCGTCTTGTCACCATGGTAACATAGCGATAACAATTGGTCGCCTTGGTTTAGTATGTCCGCAAGAAGTCGCCCCTATGTTACAACAGTTTATCAGGCAGTGGTGTGTAAACCTTTTTTTTATTTCTCTTCTTTCACATTTTTTGTTCAGAATGATATTTCTTCAGTCTTGCAATGTTTACACAAACATCTGTCAAACTTATACAGCTGTGCCACTTGCTATATAAGGGAAGCTGATGTTTGTTGACATTATTTAGACATTGAAATTCCTCTATGATCTACACAGCTGTTTTTCATTTATTTATTTAGATTATTATTATTATTATTACTTCAGTTTTATTTGTTTTTTTTTTTATCTTCATCAGTTTCTTTAACAATTTTACATTAGTTTGTTTTTCTTTAGGAAACCTATGTATCCCCTTTATTGTTGGCTTTACAATCTGTAACATTTCTCTTTCAGTTTATTTCATTTATTATTATTTTTTAACACCCTTCTGTTTTAAGCAGTCAAACAAACCAAATGCTATTTACAGCTCAGAATGATTTCCAATTGTTTTTTTTCTTCTTTTTCTAATCAACACCATCTGTTTTGGGAGTGGGTGGGATTTTGAGATAATGTAGTTACTTTGATTGTTTCAAGGATGTGTGCTCCCTCTTCCCTATCCCCAATTAAATCTATTTCTAGCTTCACTATATTTTAAAATGTCCTGTAAGTAGAAATTTCTCATATCTGTTTGCTTTCCAGTTTTATGAATAAGGAATAAAACCATTGGATTTGCTCTGTTTATTGCAAACTTAGTTGTCTGCTGTAAAATGTAACTATCAAAATGTTCAATATTTACTAATATTTGCAACTTATGGTTGAGTTTGAAAATAATTGCAACCACACAAAAGTATACACACTCATACACACTATATTGAATACTTTTAATGGAACTATTGTAAATGTCTTGATCTGGGCATGCTTGTGATTTAAGATAGTCATGATCTACAAATCTGAGGGTGGACTTCAGCTAATTGAGCTAGCTTGATATTGATGCTTTAACTCAATAACTCTTCTTTAATTTCTAACTTGAGATGTTCTGTGCAGATGAACTGTTTAAACATGACTAATAAGTTTAAAATTGTAGATTAGAGGAATTACTTTGTTTCATTTTGAAGAATTTTCTTTGGTAAAAACCTACCTAGTTCTAAATTCAATTTTTCACATAAAAAAAAATTGATTCTTGGAATAGTTCCTGGCCACAGCCCAGTCACTGGAGCAGGTAAAAGAGTTTTCTTGAATTTTTTTTCTTCATAGTATTAATTCACAAGGTCAAAAAAATTATATTTGCAAAAACTCTAACCAGTGAGAGGTATATGTTCACAAATATATGTACATAATCATTTTAATGTCTGCTTTTTCTATGCTTGCGTGGATCAGACAAAATGTGTTGTGACAGATTTTCTACAGCCAGATGCTCTTCTCTCCAACCTCCCACTTTCCCAGCAAGATATTTCCACTTGTCCTTTGGATATGAACAGCTTAGGATCACAAAAGCAGGGGGTTAATTTTACAGAAAATTGCAAACAAATGATGCTATTTACAAACAGCACACAAATGTGAAGACAGTGAAACCGACACATGCACATGTGCACACTTACTCACACAACTACTATCATTATTTAATGTCCACTTTCCTTGCTGGGATGATTTGGATGCTTCAACAGGATCTGATGAGTCAAGAGGATCACATTATGCTACCATGTCTGTTGTAGTTTGGTTTTTATGGTTGGATACCCATCCTAGTGCCAGTCACTTTACAGGATGTACTGGGTGCTTTTTTTCGTTATACCAGTACAAGTGAAGTCAACTTGCTAAACTGGAGGAGAATGTTGAGGAAATGCTTACAGGCAACTTGATGAAAGAGGATAAAGTATGATGAAAGGAACAGATTTATAGTTGGGAGATGGTGGTAGTAGAGGGAATAACAGTGTAGACTGTTGGGAAAGAGGAGGGATTGTGTCTAGTCACTGATAAAAGGACGGTGGTTAGGGTGATGAAATGAGTTAAGTCACATGAGGGCAAGGATGGGCAGAAGGGAGCATCAAAGAAAGTAGGTGAGAGTGGGTGGATCCAGGAAGAATCATTGAGGGAAAGAGTTCTGTTAGGATCTTGGAGTGAGGCCAGAGGGGGAGAAGGGGATGCTGGTGGTAGCAGATGAGCTGTACAGAGTGGACATTGAAGGAAAATGCAGCAGAGATGGGGATGATTGGAGTAGGGAAATGGATGGAAGACGGAAAGTGTGCACAGGTAAAATGAAGAGGATAGATCAATAGATAGTATTAGTAAAGGATTTTGGTGGGAGATTAGGGGTGGGTGAGTGTGAGATGCAGGGTGAACCATTCATAATTTACACAATCCATAGATAGTAGTGAGATAAGAAATGGAGGGATATGAGTTGAAAGAATGAAAGTGACTAACAGGTAGATGAGGTGGATCACTCAGGAGTGCAGAAGGTGGATATACATACACATAGAAAACAGGCGTTAAATGATGATGATGATATATATGTGTGTATATATATATATATATATATATATATAGGAAAAATAGAAGTTGAAAATGCACTGAGACTAGTTAAAATATTTTTTATTAATATATTTGAAGCTTTAAAGGGTTTCACAGTTTACACTGATTTTCAAAAAGTTCAAATAGAAAGATGTCGCTTATGTTGCAGCTGTTTTGCTTCTGACTAGTGTTAGTTTGCCATTTTTATAGAAAGTTCAGGCTCAAATTAATATACGTTTTGAATAGGATTTCATTGGTAGAGAATAGTCACATGACTGGTCTTAGAAATGTTTGTAGGTTCCCCCACTATGTTCATGTGTTAGTACCAAGTGACAATGTTTGGCATCATAAGTTAAAGCTGGCACAGTTGACTGAACAAGTCCAAACAAACAATGCTCTAAATGTTTTCTGTCAAGTGTTTGTAGAGAATGAACACATGATTAAGTTTATAACCTTCTGTACATTTCCCACTACGTTAGTGTCATGTGACAGTATATTTTATGCCTAAAAAGAAGGCCACCACAGTTGAGTGAACATGTTTATTTATAATCAAGGCACTCCAAATTTAATCTGCCTCGTGGGAGAGTGGACAGGAGTTGTTTGTAGTCCAATGGCTAGTCAGCTGTGTCAAACATTGTCACTTGATGCTAACACAGAGGTAGTGGGGAACTTACAAAAATTTCTAAGACTAGTCATGTGACTATCCTGTACCAATCATATCCTATTCAAAACATACTAATTTGTGCCATGAACTCCCTATAAAAACAGGGCAGACTTCTAACACTAGTCAGAAGCAAAACAACTGCGATATTAGCCAAATCTTTCTATTTGAACCTTTTGAAAATCAGTGTAAACTGTGAAACCTTTTAAAGCTTCAAATATATTAAAAAATATTTTAACTATTCTCAGTGCATTTTCAACTATTTTTTCCCATATTTCTACCTGTGTAGAATAAAATAACTTTGTTTTCTACACACACGTTTTGAGTTACATTTTTCCATTTTGTATATTCAAACATATACTATATATGTACACACACACACACACACACACACACACACACACACACACACACACACACACACACACACACACACATGTGTATGTATATATGTGTCTCTACATCTGTTTATTTGTGTGAATGAGTTTTTATATTCCGCTTGTTTTTACATGCATTTGTTGACTAGACAAAACAGCCTTGCTATCAATACTGGGGCTGTTGTATACTTGCAGGTGATTGCAAAAACAGCTTCGTGTATCTTGATATGTTGCATGATCTTTATAAACAAAAGGACTTGAAATGGTGTCTGAGTTGGGGTTTTTTAATGATAGACTAGGTAATTTGCTAGGTTGGAAACGGATAAGGGTTAGCAACAGCGAGGATATCTGGCCGGAAAATCTGCCTCAACAAATAACATCTGCTCTATACAAGCATAAAAAATTAGAGGTTAAAATGATGACACACGCTAGCACATGTGTGCGACTATGTCTAGATATGTAACTGTGTGCATACACACACACACCCACGATGGCCTTGAACATATTTCTGTCTTGGTAAGTGTCATCAGCATGACAAGTGTCCTGCCTTATATACTGTAGCCAAGGGACTTAGACATACAAAAGAGTAGAACACATTTATTTCCTAGGCAATGTGTGTGTGTGTATATATATATATACATACATACATATATATATCTCATCATCATCATTGTTTAATGTCTGCTTTCCATGCTAGCATGGGTTGGACGATTTGACTGAGGACTGGTGAACCAGATGGCTACACCAGGCTCCAATCTGGTTTGGCAGAGTTTCTACAGCTGGATGCCCTTCCTAACACCAACCACTCCGAGAGTGTAGTGGGTGTTTTTACGTGCCACCGGCACGAAGGCCAGTCAGGCGGTACTGGCAACGGCCACGCTCAAAATGGTGTATTTTATGTGCCACCTGCACAGGAGCCAGTCCAGCGGCACCGGCAACGATCTCGCTCGAATGTCTTTACAAGTGCCAGGAAGGCAACGCTGGGCACAGGTGCCATCGTGTGTGTGTGTGTGTGTGTGTGTGTGTGTGTTTGTTTCCTGCCAAACCTATGTATCCATATAGAGATTCCAGCTATCAGTACCATCATTTTAATGCACTTTTTGCCATGAGCTGTTGGGTCTTCTGCAGCACCATGTATCATCAATCAATATGTCCTTTGACATTGAAGGTGCAACATCTTCAGGTCAGCCTTTACCAATTCATCCCATGTCTTACTCGATTCCTTCTTTCTTGGGTTTCTTGGAGTGCATGGCACTTCCTTATGCAGCAACCATCCTCCATATGCATCTCATGCCCATACCAATGCAACTTTCTCTCTTGCACCCGACATTTGATTTCTGTTACACCCAGTTTTTCTTCTCAGCTCATTTATACTATGGTGATCATGCATGTTGACATCCATTGGGGTGAGCTTGCTTCATTTCTTTCTAGCCTTCACAAATCTTCTGTATTCAGTGCTCACATCTTACTACCATGCATCATTGCAATTCAGACACAAGCATCAAAGAATCTGCTCTTCAGTATAAAAGGGAAGGTTTTTACCTGCCGAAGTAATTGCTTTTTCAACATTTTCTAATCTATTACCCTATCTACTGCACTTTTGAATTATGATACAATTCACCTAACAAGCTTCTAAGCAGTTTCTATCTACCGAATTTTACTCACAAACTATGTGTTGACTCCATGCAGATCTCATGGTGGTGAAGTGAACTTCTACATCTACATAGGTATACATCCATTTATAAACATTGTATGTGTTTATATATATATATATATATATATATATATATATATATATAAACACATACACTATATGACACTTTTGCCTCCAGTAGGATGTCATAGTTACCAGATGGCAATTGAGAAGAATCAAAACTTTTCCAAAGTTGGCATTCCATAAAGGGAAAGGACAAAATACACCAACACACCTATAATATATATGTATGTGTGTGTGTGTATGTATGTATATATACACACACACTCTTATAACAGTAATTCAAATTATAGGTGTTTTTCCTTTATAGCAAGCCAACTTTGGAGAAGGATGTTCACATACACAAATATATTCCAGGCCTTGATGTACATGGTGCAAATAATGATTTTATTTTTATATATATATATATATAAATAAATAAATTTATGAGTTACTGTATACTTAATTCATCCATTTGTTTTTAATGTTTTTCTATGCCAGCAAGAGTTGGGTGAATAAATATTGAAAAATTGTTTTACAGCTTGAGGCACTTCCTGTCATCAATGCCTTACCTGATTTTTCACTAATAGAATTGTCTTAGTGCACTAATATAACCCCCCCCCCCACTTTTTTCTCTCTCTCAATGCTTGATACAAGTACACAGAATACAAACTTACGCAGATTTGCATATACGTGTGTGTGTGTGTGTGTGTGTGTATGTATGTATGTATGCATGTGTATGTTTTGAATAATAAAAAGCTTAATGGCTGTCCATGTTTTTGTTGAAGATTTTGAACAAATCACACTGTATGTATCAAGTTAGTTTTTTCACCTGGCTCACTCACGAGACATGGTTGAAGACACCGGCCAACAGTACCTCATAGTGAGAATGAACTTCTTAATACAGTCATGCCTGCACATATATACACACACACATGTTGATACATACATACAGATGCATGCATACATACATACATACATACATACATACATACATACATACAGACAGACAAGAGGGGATACCCAAAGGTAACTAGAGATGTTTCCTGTGGGGCAAGCCTGTTGTAGTTTGAGCTTCTGCTGCTTGAAGCCACTTGATGCAACCCTCAGGCATCAGTCTGCTGACCGGTGTCATTAGCTGAAGTTGTACTGCCACGTGATGTGTCTTTTTGTAGTGCTTCTCCCCTGTTCGTTGATGACTGAAACAAAGGAACAGCATGCTTTTGTGAAATTCTGTTTTCTGCTGGGAAAAATGGTGGCTGAAACAGTTTCGTGCTTCAAACAGTTTACAAGGCTGCTACCAGGAGCAAAATACAAGTTTACGAGTGGTTTTCAGTCTTTAAGAATAGTCACTTGTTATTTGAAGACCAACCTCATTCAGGGTGTCTGTCGACCTCCTAAATGAATGAAAACATCACAAAAATTCATAGATTGATCTTGGAGGAACGTCCTTGAACAACAACTTGTTGACATGATTGCTGTATCCTGGAGCTCCTGCGAGGAATTGGAAATGGAAAATAGTTGCAGCAAAATTTGTGCCTCTTTTGCTCACAGAAGATCAAAAGCAGTCACAACTGAATGTGTCATGAACTGAAAGAACAGCTGGAAGTTGATCCAGACCTTTCGAAGGTGATCACTGGTGATGAAAGCTGGTGCTACAGATTTGCAGATTTGGAAGAGGTGAAGAAAACAATGATGGATGCATTAAAAAGCATCACTTTGCAAGAGTTCCAGCACTGCTTCAAACAGTGCAAAACGCATCTGGACTGATGCATTGCTTCAAATGGAGTATACTTTGAAGGCATTAAATGTGTAAACATATAAGACTAAGTGAACAAAATAACATTGCTAAATTCCTCGTTTGTGTGTATATGTGTGCGCGCACACACACGCACGCACACACACACACACACACACACACACACACACACACTGTAGTATAGTTTTCACGAAGACTTGTCTGAAATGTGTATATTTTTAATTAGGAGAGTATTGTAGTTCGCTTGTAACATTGTGTATTGTTTGTAAAGAATAAAAAGTTTTGAATGGTACAACAATGCACTATAATACAAACAATGGGCTATATACCTGTTGTAATTTAGTCATCCATAATCAGTTTATAGCAGCGACTCCATCTAAGAATATCTGAAGAAAGAATTTTATTCTGAGATATCATCAGACTGTGGATGACTAAATTACAACAGGTATATAGTTCATTGTCTCTATTATAGTGCATTGTACCATTCAAAACTTTTTTTTTAACCCAAACAATGCAAGTTATAAAAAAAAATAACAAAGGTCACTGCTTAAGACTTTTACCTTGTATTTCAATATTTCTTGATTAGGACCCATACTTCAGGAAGTCTATAGAGAAAAAATGTTAGTTGCATTCTCTGCTCATATACACTACAAAGCAGAGAAAACTAACAACGCCTTTTCTTTGCAGATTTCTTGAAGAAGGGGTCCTAACCCTGAAATATTGAAATACCAGGTAAAAGTACTAACCATTGACCTTTGCTATTAATTTTTTTATATCATCATTGATTTGGGTTTGAAAAAAAAAAAGATTTAAAGCATTACATATATATAATTACTATATTATAATCTAGTATTTTACCTTTGAAGATATGACAAATCATTGTCACTTGAACTATATTTTGTTATCCTATCTATTAAATCTTGCTGGAAACCATTTAGTAAACACTCTAACATACATCTGAAGAGGATTTTAAAATTTCATTCACACCAATTTGACTTTTTCATGACACAACTAAATTCTGTGGAGTCTAGAATAAGTTTAAATTATGAGTCTAGTTTTTCATTGGCTTGTGGGTTTAAGGCTCATATACATGTAGTGCTGTATAAATGAAGATATACAATTTATTTTTAGTATTGACTTTATTTGTTTTTATTATGGAAATTTAGAATTAATATTCTTAATAGAACTAAAGAAAGATTTATGACTAAATAACATTGGTTACCTGACAAAAGCCAAGTCAATGTGTATAGTATTAAACTTTATTGCAGTTGTAATTTTTACACCAAAAAAGGTATTGGTATTATAATTGAGCTGCTTTCTATGAAGACACAGCATTTAGTAATATGGGTTTTTTTAACTGCTATACACTATTCCTTACCATATACCATTACACATTATAAAACAAGGTTTTCTTGATATTTTTAAATAGCTTTTTTTTTGTTTTATTCTTAAGTATTATTAATTTACTGGTTTAGTTTTGAATCTAATCTCTCCCCTCACACATTTTTAAATATGATTTTTTTCTTCTCTACCTCTGTGTGCACCACTGCCAAATGTCTCAAGTTAGTAGACCATGTGGTCTACCAGGTTATTTCTTGATAATTTAGAAAAATTTTCTACATTCAAAATTTTGTCCTGCAACCTTAGATTTTCTAGTCTTTTGATTGTTGGTGTACAGTGTTGTTGCATAAAAAATGTTGATATTGGTGTGAACACTTCAGTATTTTAATTTTTTATTTTTAATTGTAAAAATACCACTAGCAGTAAATTATGTAGTCAGGAACTTAAATCTCTGCCAGCTGCTGTTAAATGCTCAGGTATTAAATGTCAATTGTATAAAGATTTTAACATTTTATATTTCTGTGACTCTTGTTAATAATTGCTTTTGAAGTGATTGAACATAATTTTCTATGGAACATTTTTTGTCAATTCACTGCTTTTATGCATGTTTCTTTAAATTTTTTACAGGTTTGTATTTGCTGTTAAGCTCTCTAAATATAATTTTTTGCTCAAAATAATATTACTTTGTTTTTTATTATTGAAATAGAACATGAAGTGTTTATATTTTACTTGCAATTAGCAGACTTTAATTCTGATGTAATTTTTATACATAACTCAAACTGTCTTAGCTGATTCTGTAAATGCTAAATTATGTAAGGTTTGTATGCTTAAATAAGTAATAATTGTTCTGTAATTATCATTGAGTAATGACTTGTATCTTACAATCAATTGATAGTTCAGGATTGCTGATCAGTTATAGAGATCTATTTTTGTACAAGTATGTTAAGTATGAACTATAAAATAAAAAGAATTCGTGGGTGACAGCAAGATAAATTCAAGGGAGATTAGATGTATAAAAGTAGTTGAAGTTTAATATTTTGTAGCTATCAAATAATATAAAAAGTTTATCTATAGAATCCTCCAAGTGGGAATATGACAGTGGAAATTAAAAAACATAAACAAAACAAAAAAATCCACTTTGGTTGATGGAAATAACTTTATTGCTTATTAATGTGGTCATTTATTTATTTATTCAGTCTTATTGATTGTAGAGTTTATACAAAATGTATTTGAAGTAAATTTTATGATGGGTATCACTAGGTGGTTGAGAAGCTTGCTTCCCAACTGGGTTCAGTCTTGCTGTGACACCCTGGGCAAGTTAGTCTTCCATGAAAAACGTATCTGGCTATGGAGAAATATTACTTGGCTTGGAATAGGTATGGGTTGGTAACAAGGAGGACATCTAGTTGTTGAAAATCTGCCTCAACAAATTCTGTCTGATCCATAGAATAAGTTGACATTAAATGATAATGATGGGATATAATCTTCTTTGTGCTTATTAGTTTGTAAGTTCTAAGAGCTGAATCCTTTGTTTTTTTTTTTTAAAGATTCACTGAATTTTCTGCCATTCTCACTGGTATACAACAATTATCAAAACTATTGATCTGATTTATTCACTTGATGTACATATTGCTTTTCAGCTAATCAGGAGTGATGTTTCATCATTATGCCACTTTCTACTGTTCATTAACATGTTTCAGTCCTTCAGTTTCAGGTCCCTATAAATCATTTGAGCTTTGGATTTCCTTATTTAACTTGATAGTATAGGAAATACTGATTTGTTTCAATTTTCTTTTGTCTTACTTTTGGTAAATGCTAATACTTCTTTTTTATGAAGAAAATAGTTTTTAATGAATTTTAGTTTGACTTTGTGAAAACTATAAGCATTTAGTATCATTTAGCAACTTTCAATATTGAACAAAATGACTTTTGTATATTTGTGAAACTTATAAAGTTTTAGCACTGGGTCAAACCTAATCAAGCTGTGGCCATCTTGTCATTTTGTATTTTGGGGACTATATGTTAAAAGGAAATGCTGGTATTTGAGGGGTAAGCATGTAACTATGCATGTATATGTAAGAGATTTCCATCAACCAAATTGTGTTTATAAGAAACCTTCAAATTCCTAATTTTCACTCAAATGTAAAACATGGTCCCTATCTATTATGTTATATGTTTTGGAGATAGCTAGGTTGGGAGGGCAAGAAATTTAGAAATGTCATTCTAATTATTACACATGGGGGTTTCAGTTCACATATGAAAGCTAAACTGTTGATTGCTCATGACATCTTCTGTGTGGGGATCTAAAGAATATGTTAACTACCAGCAAGACTGGACTACTTACAGTCAGCTGGCAATAATAGGCTATTTGCACAGAAACTGAATATAAAACAAATCAAAAAGGATAAGTTGTGCATGTTTCAGATGTTTATCAATTTATAGATTTTGATTTATGTTACTACTGTGAGATGTCTTACTGAAATAATAGTAAATAACAAACAACACATTCCAAAATGATTTAATTTAGCCAAGTATGCAATGCAATAGAATAGTTTGGATTTGGCAACTTAGAAAACAAGTGTTTTTTTTTTTTTTTTTTTTTTTTTTAAACTCTTAAGAATTGTAACTATTTGAGCTTGTTATTATTCTTTCATGTTAAATATTCAAGTTCATACATACACACTTTTCATATTTATGAAATTTTTTTTCTTTCAGCATCATTCCAATTCTGTCGGAAGTAATTTCTGAAACAGTCATTTGTTTTCCTCTGTATGCATTTATTTTCAGTAAAATTTCTCTTATGTTTTTTTTATCTTTGCTTTATATTAATTGAAAATTTGTTTCAATATAGGTGTACTTCCTTGCGGAATATCCGTGACAATGAAGAAAAGGATTCTGCTTTCCGTGGAGTGTGTAACATGATAAATGTGAACCCAGCTGGTGTTGTACAAGATTTCATTTTCTTCTGTGATGCTGTTGCCTCTTGGGTGCACCCCAAACATGACCTTAAAGAAATGTTTTACAAGGTGAATTTCTTTCCTGACCATTTCAATATATTTGTTCGGTTGTGCATACATTTCTTGTAAGGAATATTTGCAAGTGATCTTTTAGAAGATGTGTTTTTATAGCTAGATGTCCAATCTAACAGTCTGTAAATTATGAAGAGGATGTTGTTTTCAGCTCACAGACTGCATTATGCAGGTGAATTATCTTCATCTGGGTACTTAAGCTCTTATAGTAAAGTTCACTGAATTGTTTGTTAATAAGTATCAGATCTTCAGAGAATATCACATGCCTAAGATAAACTTGCTAATTTTGGAGGTGTGAACACCAGTCATTTATGAGATCTTTGTGGTTTGTGAACATATGGATGCACACCCATGTATTTCTAATTTATAATTTACATTTATTTGCATTAAATATGTATTGCTTTTGTTTACATTTTTAAATCAGATTCTTCATGGATTCAAGCAACAAGTTGGAGATGAGAATTGGTCCAAGTTTTCAGACCAGTTTCCACAACCTCTTAGAGAGCGACTTGCTGTTAATTATGGAGTTTGATTATCTAGGTTGCTCACCAAGGATGGTATGTATTTAATAACTTATTTGCCTGTCAGTGAATAAATGTATACTATTTGTGATCAGATTCATAAAGAATATGGCAGCCTAATGAGGCTATAAAATAATTTATCAAGGAAAGTAATTGGTTATGATTTTTTTAAAGTAAAAATTACTAATAATTAGTTAATAGATTTTAATTTTTAAAAAAATGTTCTCAAAACTTGTGCAATAATTCAGCAACAATAATATTACTGGTAAAGTTAATGAATAATAGTATATTGCTATATCTACTAAATTTGATGGTAGGATTTGATTTTATAATACATTAGTATCACATAATGACTGATTTTGAAATATAAGTTTTTCTGAATACAACTAAAATTTAATAAATATCACAGCCTTCTTGTATGTTTTATGTATTTGCTAATTTATTGTCTAACTCTGAATAGTGTTTCTGGAATATTACAAATACATAGACACACTTTTACAATAAGAACTCATCACTACATCTTTTGTTATTGGATGTGGTTATTGAATACTGTTAAGGAATCTTTGAAAACATGTATCTTGTGGGTGTTTTTCTGTCAAAGAAATTTTAAAAAATCTTAAATATTAACAATGGTTTTGTCTTAGGTGCTAAATTAATTTTCATACATGATGTTAAATTTCAATAGCATAGGTAATGTTATCTTTTTGCTGACTATTCACTTGTCTTGATTGAGGCAGAAATCAACAAAGTCACTCTTGTTGTGCTTATGTAACGAGAAGTATGATACAAATCTGGTAAAAAGCTGAAAAATCTAGCCTAGTAGTCAGTGATATCATGATTTTATTAACTCCTTTCTATTAGTCAATTGAAGCTAATAAGGTTCTCACTACACTGAAGTACTCAAGAAATTTGGATTGAATGTGAGAAAGATCTTTAAGATACAAAAAGTCTGATCGTTTCTTTTCTTTTTCTTTTCAGGGAAGGGGTTCTAGGGATGGTCAACAAGCAACCAGGGGCAGCAGCGGCTACGGCAGCAGCAGTAGCAGCAGCCTCAATCTCATGGCTACTACTCCAGGGGGCCGTACGTACAGGGGTTGGCGTAGGGGAAGGTAGGGCCAGCTCAGCTAAGTCAGGAGGGGGGTGGGTCCCTGCAAACGACAGTTCCCCAAACCGGAGGAGTTAATGGAAATAATTAAATTAAACTATGGAAAAGGTTTTACTGGGGGGTGGATAATTTCTAGATCCCTCTATTTCCTAAGTATTATTACTAACATAAAACTATTATTACTATTTGGGGATTGTCAATTGCCCCTGCAGCAGAAGCAGCAGTCTACTGGAAAGTAAAACAAAAAAAAAAAATTCAAGTGATCATCAGCTTCATTGGGAGGGATGTGATTGGGAGGGATTTGTACATGTTTTCTTGTCGTACAGTGTCTGCATTCCTGCCTCTGCTGACCGACAAACTGATGATTATGCCACTAAACAAGCACAGCAAGCAGCTGCAGTCATCAACTCCACTACTATACTACAACCACCATCACCATAACCAACTTGCTGTTCTCTCTTTCACTCCTCCATAATATTCCTTTAATATCCT
The DNA here is from genome assembly GCF_001194135.2 of Octopus bimaculoides. Lineage (NCBI taxonomy): Eukaryota > Metazoa > Mollusca > Cephalopoda > Octopoda > Octopodidae > Octopus > Octopus bimaculoides. The sequence continues at coordinate 134,463,888 of NC_068983.1, read as the reverse complement.
CCTCAATAATATATGTTGACCCTTGACTGGATCTGCTTCAGTTTTGTATTTCCCCCCTTTTTTTTATTGCATGCAGCAGCAAAAAAAAAAAAAATATAATAAAAAAGACGGATCCA
>NC_068983.1:134437146-134463762 GCF_001194135.2 Octopus bimaculoides | reverse complement strand
TTTTTTTATTGCATGCAGCAGCAAAAAAAAAAAAAATATAATAAAAAAGACGGATCCATCTGTTTGTGGGCTCAACACCACTAAAATGCGCATGTGCGTACACATACACACATAAACCAACCAACCTGTTTCTGATCTACACATAAATGTGATGATCTCTTCTCTGTGTGGAGCAGATTGCCCCTTTATTGCACTCACAATGACTTTTGAACTATTACGTAAAAATAAAAAATGCAGCTTCAGTGCAGATGGCATTATCAGCTTAACAGATTGGCGCAAACGGCAACATTTGCCTGTCAGTCAGTGATTAGTGTGAACAGCACTTTGCTTGCATGCACTTAAATTGCATGCTCCTGTTAAATTTTAAACCTGTTGAAATTTGCACATGGGTATTTTATGTGAGTGTGTTTGTAAGTATATCTGTGTATATGTATGTATATATGCATATGTGTATGTATATATAAAGTATGAGTGTAGGTATATGCATGTATGTAGTGTGTATATACTTGTGAAAGTATATAATATGTACATATTATATAGCTGTATGTATGATTCTTTTTCTAGCAAATCTCCTTGATGGAGAAGCATGTCCTATCGTTACTTCTATATTGTAAAAGAAGCAACAATAATTGACAATAATAGAACGCTCTCTTAATTGGGCAAAGTACTATTGCTATTATAGGTACTCTATTACTATTACACAACAACGATTATTGACTTCCACCACTGGCTTTCAATTTGTCTGCTGATAACATATTTATTTTTATTTTTTTATCATGTTGTGCCAGATATGGAGGCGGAACAATAGGAAACACTGCCACCAGTTGGAGACAAAATAGTTCATTTGAGTCTGAGGAAATATTGTATATGAGCTGGACTTAGTTATATTTCATCCTTACTGACGACTCTGAACATGCATATTCTTCCTTTTTCATTCTAGTCTCATCCTTTTTACCTCTAGTATCTCTACACTTTTTTTGTATATTAACTATACCCCTGTTTTTATAGATCCCTTCCTTGTCTGCTATCTCCCTGATTATTCTAAATGTTTTTTTTAAAATTTCACTTTGATGCTTATTCAAGATTTTTATTGTATTTTTCAATTCTGAGAAAATTTATTTTTTTAAGACATCTTTTTAGAATGTTCTATCCTTGACAATAATTTCAATGTCTGTTTGCTAAAATTAATACTGATCCCATAACAACTGTACATACTTTTTTGATAATTTTTCCCTTCCCCTATTTCTCATTTGCTCTGAGAAAATTTGGCTGAAAATAGTACTGTTTAGTGATTTAATAGTGTTGGTTGTGACAGCCCTGCTCTCATAACTCAGTCGCAATATTCCACAACCTGTTTGGTGCTGAATTGAATAACAGTGTCTGTTTCCTGGTGTTTGCCTTTAATTATTAGGCAATGTCAAAAGGAACCAATCAGACTTGAATGACATATTTATTATTCATTTTTAAAAAAAGATTGAAGTATTTTATAATTCCTTTCTACATACAGTTGCTTTTACCTTCTGTAACTATTTCGGGTCCATATTGCTGTACTGGAGTTATAAAGAGATTTTCCTGAGCAAAATCCTTCTTGGTTCTTTTTCCTTGCAACCTATTTGTCATATTTAGAGCTGCTAGTCTGAGAATAATTAAAATCAATGATTGAATAGAAAACTAGTGATTTGTTTTTCATTTATCAATTTGCATCTTAGTTTTTCTTTTTAAGTTTTAGTCTACCTTTCTCAATAGCAGATTTATTAAATGGAAGCTTTAGGACTAAACTATTTGTTTTGGTCTTTTTTTTTTCTTTCAGAGAAATGGTTCCTATTTCCATTATTCTTTGTGGAAAAAGGAATTTATATTGCTGACAGTGTTTTTTGTTTAATAGTTTAATCAAACATTCCTCTCTTTCCATTAATAGCTTTGTAAAGTTCTGTCTTATGCCGTGCATTTTGACACTTTTATTTCTATGGCTTCCTTTTGGTTTGGTCTGTATAGATGCCTACACTCTATCTAGAAACAATTCTGTGAAGCTACTTCTGCATGTTGCTTGACTTGACTTAATCTTTAGATGACAGTCAGGTTGTCAAAGGTTGACATCAACACTGTAGTGGACAAAGAATTATCCAAACTGGTGATGTTACATTACTATAAGTTAGTCGTACTGTAGTAATGATGTGTGACTAAATTGTAACAGTGTCTTCTGCACCTGGTCTCCTGCTCACTGGCTTTGCAATGTGTGTTGGCAGCATTTTGAAAGCAATGCCCTGGCCAAAATGGCTATTTTTTGTGCTACTATTATGACAGATCTAATCAGTTTGGCTGTTGTTTTGTCTTGTGCACGTTAAAGCAATTTGACATCTATTATTGTTATTATTGTTGGTCACTATATAGTTTGAGAATGGTTGGTATATTATTGTTGTTCGGTAAAGAAATTCCTACAATACAGTGTGGCTGTGTTTACATTAATGCCTGCCGTTCTCTGGAAAACAAGTGAAATAGCATCACATTGTTGACTGTTGTGATTGACTAACATTATTAAACTTATGGCATGCTAACTTTGAACTTTTTTTACCCCAATAACTGGTCTCATATTTTACAGTAGCTAAGCCAGCACTGAAAAATTAACACTTTGGTATTATAAAAAAAATATGCCCAAGTGTCTCTTAGTTTTTGAAAATGTTTAAATCTATTCATCTACTGCTTTTTAATTTTTTTTTTTTTTTACCTAAATATTTCTTTGCTGTTAACATTACTATTATGGAAGCAATCAATGATGAAAGATTACTCAACTACAAACATTTGTTGAGGCTCAATTACAAGTATAATATGCTGGCTTTGGCTTTAGCTTAGGCATTCTAGAAGTCAACTATTGTCTGCAATTTTAATACTGACACTCTACTCTCTCTCCTCCCATCTTCAATATTCTTACAATTAAGGTTACTAGCAGTTGATTTTTCTGCTTTAGATTCTGTTCTGGCAGCAACAACAACAGGTATAGATGAGCAGCCAGCAATGTTGGTTATAAACTGGCTGTAATGAGTTAACAGGTTATGTAGTTAACAAAGGCATAAAGACAACTGTTTCAATTAACAAGAAACCTAGTTGTCTCTTTATACTGCCAGACATTGTCTGCTTGTATGTTTTGTCTTCTGATTTTAAAGTAAAGCATGCTGAATAAACTGGTTGGTATCATGGAAGAATTTAGTTTTCTTTCTTTTGTGTCTATGCATGCATTTGTTCAGTCTTTCATTGTTTGAGAGCAATTTGATGTAAACATGTATGATTATTTGGATAAATTACCAGACTGGTTGTCTACAACAGATTGTGCAAATAATTGATTTGAAGTAATATGAATGAAGTCAAACTGAGATTTCTATCTGAGAAAATCTATTGCTAGTTAAAACTGTGATATGGAATTGAAGGATTGACATGTTCAAAGAAGATATTCTTGAGTACTACTCTTTATTAGCTCATTTCCAACATAATTGTTATAAAAATGTCAAATTTGTCCTATGCTAGCATCTATCTATATTTTACAATTACATGAAAATAATGTCACTAATGTATTACCAGAAATATAAGATAGCTTCAAGATATTTAACAATAGGAATTATTGAAAACTGGTTTAGTATAGAGGAAACTGCTGGTTAAGAAAGGTCACTCCTCCCCTCCAGTTTTATGCAATTTCGTAAATGATATATATTGATTTAAAGTCTAATCAACCTCATCATGACCTTCATAGATATGGTTTACTTCTGTTAAAGAAGGCTAACAAATCACTTGATCTTGGATAGAGGTCTCCACTTCATTCTTCTATGGATCTGACCCAATACTGAGCATTTCCTTTGGAATGAAGTACTCAGTATAGGGGTTTGCTGAAGTTAGTCTAAATCCATTCAATGATCAAACCCACCACAACGAAAACCTCTTCCTACCCCATTCACTAACCTCATCTATCAATATAATTCCTCCTTAAAATACATTGATCCAACATCATCTGTAGCTAACTTGAACAAGTGTAGTGGCCCTTCCACCCCATATACATAATTCACCCTTTTCTCTGCAAATCCTTTCTTAATATATTTGCACCATCATCCTTTTTATGATGGACTCTTAGTCCTCAAATTATTTCCTTGTTCTATTGGTAAGTCACTGGATTGGCTACAAGGACACACTTGTTTATTGGTAAAGTTTTCACCTTCTTCACTGGCCTCTAACTCTAAATTATATAGTTGTTTACTCATGAGGAGCTCACTGCTTTTGTTAACAATTTCCATTCTGCTTTAAAAGTCACAAATGCCTCTGTTTAACAATCCTCACCTACTTAAACCTCACACCAAATCTAGCCTTCATAACAATTCATCTTATATTGTGATTGACTGTTTATCAAGTAATTGTATTTCATTTCACCTTACTCCTCTACGCTTACCTGAATCCATGCTCTCTTTAAATGTAGCTCACTGGGCCACATTTAAAAAACTCTCCTCTCCCACCATCTTCTCAAACCTTTTAATTTCTTTAGCCACTCCAACACTAGCCTCTCTTAGGCAAGCACCATCAACAGGTTAAATTTACTCTAATCTCATCTCCCTAATATATAGATGAACACACTTATACTAACTCTGCTACTTTTAACCATTCCTTTTGTGCATGTCTTACATTTCATCTTGCCATCCACCACCACCACCACTCAGAAGCCACATTAAATCATCCTACATACTTATGACCTCCATCAGTACTCTACCACCAAACACATTACCACTGCAATATGCAGGTATCTTGTTTTGATTCAGATCTTTTCCTTTCTTCAGGTAGTTTATTTAAAATACATTTTCTCTTGGGCTATTTGTTGCCCACACAGATTCTCATTGGATTCCTCTGATTCTAGATATGACAATATGTGGGATAATTTCCTACATTTCTTTTAGTATTAAATTTTATAGTGACCTCTTGGTTGTTCAAAGTTATTGACAGAATTTTTTCAATAATACATATGAATAGTGTAGTTAATCTTTTTGTTGGAATACGTTGCTTTTACTTCAATTAATTTTGAAAATTATGAAGCACTTCACAAAATAAAATAGTCATTATTAAGCTTGTATTTCCAAATCTAAACAAACATTAAATTTTTATGGAAGGTTAAATTTAGATCACTTTAAAACAAGTATCATAGAACTAGAAGCTGTCTCAGTTTTGGTATCAAAAGAGTGAAACCTTATTTACAAACAAGTTTTATACTACCTAAACTTGCAACAGAATGGAAACTTGGCTTCTCTTGCAGCTGATATAATGGACATTTAGTTGATCACCAAGATAGAATTTATATAATTTTGAACTATAAAAGTGTCTTTGCCATTGAATACAAGGCACTTATTAGTAACTCATTCATTTGCTGTATCATAGATGATGAACCAAAAAAGAATCAGGAGTTGCACATTTTTTTTTATTAATTATTTTGTAATAAAATATAAATAAACTTCAATTTTTAATCAATTAAAATATTTTTGTGTGAAAGGCAACTCCTTTTGAAATTTGTCTCAATCAGACTCTCAAGTTGGTTGAATTGAGCTGTACACACACTCTGTTGGACCTATTTACAGCTAAATGTACTGAGGAAAAAACATTGTACTGAAGTTTACAGCAAAAACAACTGTTCTGGACATAAACAACCTTCTCTTATACATTCTTTGACCCATTCTGAATTAAGGATGTGGAACTTCTTTTCTGATTGGCACCGTTTATATTTGAACATATCCAACCTCTCTAGGTGACTGCAATGAAACAAATTAATGCAATTGAATTTCCTGAAATAGCTGGACTTTTTGTTATTCTTGTTTAAAAATCTGAATGGTTATTGCTATTGGAGATGTTTTGTAATTTCATACATTTCCATCATTAATTACTGCAATTTCCTTTTCAGATGGTAAAATAGCCAATTATATATATATATATGTATCAAATATAATTTTTGTGTTCAGAATCCACTTTGACTATGTTTGTCTCTTGTCTACTTCTTGCTTTGAAGCTAAACCTTGGTTCTCAAGTGCCTTGTAAGGCCTAGAGAGACTTACATTGATGAAATATCTTGAAGTACATTCTTTTCAAATAATAAATCTGTAAGTAATGTTAAGTTAATACCATCATGAAGTTAGAGAACTGAATTCTTAACTTCTTAGAAAATAAAATGACTCACTTTTTGTCCATTATCAAGTGGGATACTGAATTGTCCAATACTGGCAGAACTGTGGCTCCGAAATACCTCATTTCCAAAGCCAACAATGTTAACGGAGAATGCTGAAGGTAATTGTCATCATTAGGGTCCAATTTGTTGTCCACATATACTCTAGAAAAACAGAAAACAGTTAACTTGGCTGCCCATTTTATTTTCTCTTCACTAAAATAATTTCAGGTTCTATTCAGTTCCTTTCATATTTCAGCTTAAGAAAACATGCAATTTTATCATAAATAAAATCATGAAATTCCCATTTATGGTTTAAACAACACATCTTTTTTTCAAATGTTGAAATTTATCATCTAATTATATTCAATGTTTTCTTTCAGTACTTATTGTGTAACATTGCTAATTTCTAGACATAAAACAAACTTAAGAATATAAACTAAAATACAAAACACAGATTCAAGCTGCATAAGCAGTATCTGTGTTATATGCATTTCTTTTCACATTCTAAACTGTCTTAACAGAAGACAGGTGAACAATACTGCCCACTTTTTATACTTACTTGCACAACCTGAACAATCCATATGGAGACTCCATTGGGAAATATTCATCTTCTATTTCTGTAATCTCTTCAGGACTTAGATATTTAGTCTTAGAAGGGGGGGAAAAAGAAAATTTTTACTTTACTAGTATATATGTGCAGAAGCCACAATATGCAGTTATACAACAGTACAATATATATATATATATGTGGTTTATAACATTTCATGTTTAACTCTTTAGCATTTAATCTGGTCTCTCACACCTACCAACAATGTCAAAAATAAATCACATCATCAAAATCTTGAAGTTATGATTAATTGAAAATAATATGAATAAGTTACCTAACAGAATAATGTGAATGCTAAAGGGTTAAAATGAAATGTAGAGCATAACGAGTGCATCAGTTGAATAAGTTCACATTACAAGAGTCAATGAACAATTTCTTAAAAGTGGAAGTTTCTCTGAAAGTTATACACCAGACTGGATATGTGAATAGAATACATCTAATCAGAAAAAGAGTCTTCAGTTAAGTCTCATACTTTATCAGATAGTTGCTCTCTTTTCTTAACTGAGTGAAACTAATAATGGTAAGAAATGTTCAATCCTCTGTCTAGGTAGGAGCCCAGTACAACTTTAATAATAATCTCGTTTGAGTTTCAACCCATTTGAGTGTGTCTTAAAATAGTGAAAATACAGAAAGATTTACATTGGCACTACAAACTAACATTCCCATGGTAAGCTTGTAACTGCTCTTCTGATAGCTTAGATATCTATACACAGTTAAGCCAGCAAAAGGTGACATAGCACAACATCAATAAGGCTGTAAACAACAACCACTTAATATTGAAACCAATAATATAAATAGGTTCAAGAATACAGTGAACTGTCGAGGAAAATAAAAGGAATGGTTAATCTTTCACTGATTTGGTAATGACAACCACTTCGAAGACCATTACAACTATAACTTAAGCTGATCTTCTCTCAAAACTAATGCTTATATTGAAGTGCTGAATGCATATCCTACTGGATATTTCAAGTTATAGATCTTAAGTTCAAATCTATTACATGTGTTTTAGTGTATATTTTTACAATAAACTGAAATTCTTTGTGACTTGGCAGTTCATTTAATTATTGGAAATAGATACTGAATCTGTTGGGAATATTTTCTGAGATAGTTGAGCATGTTATGCAAGAGATGTATTCTCTAGTCAATCCTAAAGGGTTAACTCCATATAACTGGGGTAATGCATAGTTGTGGTGGAGTAGCTGAATACATGAATAGTTCAAACAACCAAAGAAGAAATAGTCTCTTACCAATTTTATTTTAGAAAAGACATCTTTCAAGTCCTCATATGTTGAGTGATCAGTATAATTGTCTCCATACTCATCAAAGTCTTCTCTTATCTTAGCAATTGTGGCCTCTGTAGCATGGATGATATTTTTGGGAGTCCTTGAAAATAAATATTTATAATATACAAGTTTATAAGTTATACATCCTGAATCCATGAGGAAGATATTTTAATTATCAGACTATCAAATTTTTGGTCTTTAAAGGTTTCTTTACATATTGTGATTAAAATTGTCAATATAGAGATGAATGTATTTTATATCATCTAGTTTTGTTTTTCTTAAACCATTTTCACATTTCAAAATGACTTCGATGGTTCTTTAGATTTGGACAGTGACTCAAATTTTTGATGCAACATATTTTAAAGCAGAATAACTTCAATAGATTATTGTTCTTTAAAATTACAAATCTGACAATTGCTCAAACTTACCAAGGAAGCAGCTTTCTATTTTCAATGCAATTTAAAAACCAGCTGACATTAATGATGTTGTAAATGTTACTTTTGATATAATGGTTCACTTGGTAAGTCTTCTTGTCAGCCAACACACAGTATGTCTGGGAATCTGATGAGGGTAGAATAAACAAGCAGAATATATGAGATGGGGGTGTGCATTAGAAGCAGCTCAATAATGAAAGCGTTACCAATACCACATACTTAATGCATATGTGGTATTACACACTTGTAGCTGCAGAATTTCATTTAAGGGAGGTTCCTTCAAAGTAGTAAAGTATTAAAATAAAAAACACAGCATACTTCAAAGCTAGGCAAAATGAAGTTTGAATTTTGTTCTATTTGTGCAGTGTTTTTGCATACCAGCAACTACATTTTATGCTATTTTTATATACATCTGGCTGGTTGTTACAGAGTGATTTCAGAAGTGGGTTGAATATACAACACTGATGTGCAAAAAAAAAAGGACTGTGAAATGTATCATCTTCATTCAATTTCAGGATGATTTTGCTATTTAACACTATACATCATCATCATCATCGTTTAACGTCCGCTTTCCATGCTAGCATGGATTGGACAATTTGACTGAGGACTGGTGAACCAGAAGGCTGCACCAGGCTCCAATCTGATCTGGCAGAGTTTCTACAGCTGGATGCCCTAACGCCAACCACTCCAAGAGTGTAGTGGGTGCTTTTATGTGCCACCGGCACAAGGGCCAGTCAGCAGTACTGGCAACGGCCACGCTCAAAATGGTGTTTTTTACGTGCCACCTGCACAGGAACCAGTCCAGCAGCACTGGCAACGACCTCGCTCGAATGTTTTTTCACATGCCACCGGCACAAGTGACAGTAAGGCGATGCTATATATATGTATATGTGTGTATATGTTTGTGTGTCTGTGTTTGTCCCTGTAACCCAGCAGTCCGGCAAAAGAGACCACTAGAATAAGTACTAGGCTTACAAAGAATAAGTCCTTCTTTAAATATATTCTGTACTATAAAGCATGCCATATGTACTATATACTGCCAAGTATATACTATGCCACAGTCTCTGCACATATATATGTACTGCACAATAAGTACAGAAATGATATTTTCTAAGTTCTATTCAATGTAACTGTTGTATTGCATTATAAAAACTACATCACTACATAGTACTGTATATCTTTCATTAAAGAAACTGTACTGAATTACACTGTAGAAAATGTACTTTGCTATATTATATTATACTAGTATACTACAATATATTTCACAGTAGTTGTGCAGGAGATGACTATATTGAGCTTTGTAAATTTAACTTATCAGTCTGCATTGCTGAAAGGTGCCATGGCTTAAATTCTGGACAATCTGATCTTGTTTCATTGCTTTGTGTATTTCACTGAATATCTCTCTTTTACCTAGATTCTCTATGGTTTTTCCACATATTTCAAAATGTTATACTACAGTACACTGGTGATGAAGCAGTGATATGATCATTAGAAAATTGAAGTCTGTAGTTGAAATAGTTTACTTCATTTGCTCCTCATATTTGCAAATTTCATCTAGCCAATAGCCTGGAGAAGAATAAGCTGACTTGCCCCTATCATGAGGACATGAAACTTTCAGCAGAGTTATATTAAGATCACAGGACCTGTTTCAATGTTGCATCATGCTAGTACTATAAAAGTAACTACATTACTTGGGTCCTGTACTGACTACATACCATTACTACATTGTACTATAGTTACAGAAGTGATTTACATTACACTACTTTATAGTAGAGATCACTTTATTTTTTGGATTCTATACCAGATACACACCACACTACACCTATACTATACTCATAGAGGTGACTACATATCTTGGGTCCTGTGTAGTATATAGACCATACTACACTACACCAAACTATGGGAATCTATACATGGTTGATCAGCCTGCTTGGAATAACAGCCAAAGCTCTTTCTAATTACATCCTAATTTATCAGGCATGCAATCATCATCAATACTGAGAATGAATAAAAATGGGATGGTCACAGCTGACATACCTTTGATCACAGGTTTGCTCAGTCAGCACTGACCTGGGGTTAAACAACAATGTACTATGTACTAAATCAATCTGTACTATGCTACAGCTTTAGAAGTGACTACCTTACCTGGGTTCTGTACAATTTGTCCTCCGTACTGCACTACAAGTTTCTCTAGTTTAGCTTTGTCATAAGGCTTTGGACCATTCACTACACAGATGTCCTTTTGATGAAAGATGTTGTGTACCTGTCAACAGGAGAAATATGAGATTAAGCCATGGTGGATTTTGAGGTACTTAGTGGTTGCAAATAACTAGGTACAGACATAGATGAAGGAGATCGTGGAATGAGTGTTTATGGCATCTGAGGGACAATGATAGATAAGGGTATTGTAAGGTAATTAGTGTTAATTGGAATTAAGATAGACCAAGGTAGTAAAAGTGGACTGAGGGTACCATGAAAGGGTATGAGTAGTGGTTGAGGGTAACTGAAAACTGTAATAAACCAAAAGTGCTGGTGGCACATAAAAAGCACTGATGATGGTAGCACATAAAAAATCATCCAGTACACTCTGTAAAGTGGTTGTCATCAGGAAGGGCATCCAGCTTTAGAAACTAAGCCAAAACAGACTATGGGACCTGGTATAGCCTTCAACCCATGCCAACATGGAAAACGGATATTAAATGAAGATGATGATAAAAGGCCACATTGATAACAGGTGTTAAATTCTGGTTTCATGGCATGAAGCAGATAAAAAGTAATCGCAAGTAACACATCCAGATGATCTGGTGTCTATTCGTGACAGCTGAGTGAACCAAGGCAATACAGAATAAGGTGTTCTGCTTAAATACTCAACAGATACTTGATGCAGATTTGAACTCATAAAGTAGAAGTTGGTAGTCCACTGTATTATGCTTGTGACCATTTTACCTCTACCTAGATCTAGGACAACATGAAAGTAGATGGCTAGGGGTTGATGGTAGCAAAGGAAGCTTGGGGTGATTATAGATAGAAAATGGTATATAATTGGAAGCAGTGATAGATGGAAAAAGTGGGATGATTGGTGACTGGGAGCTGAAGGTAAATGGAGGCAGGGTTACAATGTGATTTCCACAAAGTCTGGTGGTGGTAACTGAAATAATTGATGGAAGCTAGAAGTAGAGGCAGCCCAGGAGAGGAAACAAAATAGTTAAGTACAATTTGAGAGAAATATGACTAATAGTTGTTGCTAGCTCGGGTAGAAGTAATGCGGAAATTATGAGGTGGATGGATATGACTAGTGGAATTAAAACTAGTTACTGTGGGCAGTTGGTGGGCTGGTAAATCAAAAAAGATTGTGGAAGAACTAGTTAGACAAAACCTAAGAGAAATTACACTATATGATGATGATAGAGAGTGGCTTAATTATGTGCTGAAAACTGCAAAATGAATTAAGAAAAACAGTAGTGAGGTGTAATATTACAGAACCAACTAACTTAAAAAAACATGAGCAAAATATGGATGTAAAATTCTTGAAGATGACAATGGTGGTGGCAATGAATCTGATGAGATGAGGATGATAAAGTATTGCTGATGTTGCTAATAGCAGTGATGAGGTTAGTTGATATGATGGAAATTATTGCAATCAATGTTTTGACTCACCATTTTCACATGAGAGGTATCGGAAGGTTTGAATCTCTCCATCACTCCTTTTTTCTCTACCTTGGGTGCCACTGTCCTCTTCTTTTTGACAGGTGTTGTATCATCCATACTTTCATATAATTTGTTGGACAGTTTACCTCCTGATTTCTGGAATATATCAAGAGAGGAAGAAAGAAATTGCAAGTTCATATGATAAAGCAGGATCTAATATCTGAGCTGGATTTTGAAATGGAGTCTGTTAAACAACAATAGCGTCAGCTGGTACTTTAATCGATTTATTTTGGTGAAGAGGTACCTTAATCAATGTAGTCTAGCCACCAGGTATGTTTACCTATTCTGGCTAATAAATAACTTAATATACTCTGGTGATGTACCATACTGTAGTTTGTGTAGGTACCATAATATACTCTGGCTGCAAGGTACCTCAATGTAGTCTAGCGCTAAGCACTTGAATCAATGAATATTGCCCACTTCATACTTTAATAAATGCATTTTGGTCACTGGGTATTTTAATCAACATTTTCTATCTTCATCAGTATATTCTGACCACTAGGTATTTTAATCACTGTATTCTGGTCACAAGGTATCTTGACTAATGTATTCTGGCCATCTACTGGCCAGAATAATCTAATATATATTGCCTATAAAGGGTGTATAATTACCACTAAGTAATATAATGTATTCTAATTTCTAAATATGACTAATAACCAGAAGGTACTTCATTATATACATACTGACTTCCAGATACATTGGATAGGATGAGATCAGCCTCATAACCAATCAAAACACCTGACTGACTAGATGTAGGACATTTAGAAAAGTTAGTTCCATCAGCTGCCTGCAGAGAGAGTAGGATATGTATAATTAGTGAGATTAATAATTTGATCAACCTTTACTATAGAAATGTAATAACCTGTTTCAGGTCTTCCAAGTCCCTAGTTGTCATACATTCAAACCAAGATTTATCATCACGAATCTTCTCTACTCGAGGGAAACGGAGGGTGCAACCAGTTTGAAACTTGTCACTTGATACAATTTCTGCTGCCTTTACCTGTACAATAAATAAAAAAGATCTGTCAATCATTGAATGAATTAAATAAGAAACAGTGAGTAAATATTTCTACTGGGTTCATTCAAACCTGTTGAGGTAGTAAAGAGTCAAACAAAGCTGTTAATGCAACAGGTTATAGTAGTGTATAATACTATAGTTTTATACTATAGAAATGCCCCAATCAATATTATAAGGTAACCAATACAGTTTCTTCCTCCTTATCTCATTACCACTCTATAGCATAAAACTCTCAGGAACCACCCTACAAACTGTAAAATACTTAGGCAATTTTACATTACATATACCAACACCACCTCCATACAACAGCGACACTCAAAATATCACTCCTTCAAAATCTACTGACCTGCACAATACATGATTTAGAAGGTTCAATCCAAACAGATGGTTTCTCTTTGAATCCAGGCGGCAAAACAATTGACTTGGGTGGGTTTTCATCACTCTTTTTCCAGTGTTTGTATAATTTTTCATTGAGTTCAGTTAATTCATTTTTTGTATATCCTGACCCAACCTAGAAAGGAAATGACCAAAAATGAACAGCTTCCTTAAAATAACATTGGAACCTTTTGGAGATGATGCCTACTAATGTTTTAACACTGAAGGAGATGAAATGATTTTTAAGAGACATAAAAAGAACATGGGTGTTATTGTTCAAAATTTTGACAAAAGTATTTGAATGGCAATAAACAAAGAAAAGTATAGACATTCTTGAAGATTGACTTGTTATTGTAAATCAATAAGGGTTAAAATCTATAATGTTTTACATGAAAAATAGAGAAATACAACGCTGCATATTTTGTGATTAGAGACAAAATAGACTAAAAGAATTTACATTTTTTTCCAAGCTAGTATGAGTTGAATGGGTTTGCAAGTTGCCTGACTGGCACCCATGCCAGTGGCACATAAAAAACACCATTCGAGTGTGGCCGATGCCAGTGCCGCCTGACTGGCTCCCGTGCTGATCACATGTAAAAGCACCCACTACACTCTCGGAGTGGTTGGTGTTAAGAAGGGCATCCAGCTGTAGAAGCCTTGCCAAATCAGATTGGAGCCTGGTGCTGCCTCCCAGCTTGCCAGTATGGAAAGCGGATGTTAAACGGTGATGATGATGATTTGTATTGCATAAAGAGAGTGTGAATGGTGAAGTTAATAGGGTACATTCATCAAAGAAGGTACTCACACTCTGTTGAGTATGCACACTGACATTACACATCCAGCGGAGTATACTGGCTTCATTCCTTGCAAGCTTACTCATGTCGTCAGCAGTCACGGCCCATGTTTCACTACCGTGTAGCATGGCTGTTCGTACCTTTTACTCTGAGCGAGAGGTCTTTTGTCACCAGCAGAGGTAAGAGCTCTCTGAACTTTGCCCAGGCTATTCTTATACTAGCAGCTACACTTTCAGTGCACCCGCTACTGACTTGGTCACCTAGGTAACGGAAGCTATCAACTACTTCTAGGACTATGATGTATAAGAGGGGGCTGAGGCTGGACCCTCAATTGGATCAACATTTGGCAGGCTCTCCTCCTCCCATTCATTCTCCACATTCAACAGTCCTTCATAATGGCATCTCCAAGCCTCTTTCTTTGCAGAATCATTAAATGCAAGTGCACCATCATCCATGCGGACACATTTCTCTCCTATGACATCAAAATTTTCTTTCACAGACTGACTTGCGATCTGAAATATTTCAGTTCTCTGGTCCTAAATCTATTAATATCCTATGTGGGTAGTGATTTATCTTTCATCCACTCAACATCCTAAAACCAGAGCTAAGGATTAATATCATAGACTGGGTGTTCCCAAGTGAATAAGATAATGGGTTACTAAATGATATGTTGTGACTTTAAATTTACTGGAAAGGCAGTAAACTAAATTCTCAATCCACTTAGTTGTTAGTAATCTATAGTAGATCATCTGGGAATGGTATCAGATATCCTTTTTAGTGGGAATATGAACTACTTAAAGCCAAAAGGTTAGAGCTAAGCATTGGCTTTTAAAAACTCTTTGAGAGACATTTGCAGCGAAGTATCTTACAGGTCAAAATCAAATTTACTTTGTGAAGAATAAATATGAAGATGTTTCAATAATAAACAGGAAACAAAATTCACATGGAAAATAAAAAAAAATTTGTACCTTACAGAAAGAATGAAATATATTTGGTTTTCCACCATCTTTAGGTGTCTTTGCAAGAGCAAGGAGGAAGTGAGACATTAGTCCTGACCGATGTCCTGTGCCTCTGTAGCCACCAATAATCAGTAAGTCAAATTGATCCATCAAACCATCAACATATTCTGGTTTCACCTTGAACCATCCCTCTCGTCGGGCTTTGGGCCGATACACTGATTCACAGTCCTTTATCATTATTCCTTCTTCTCGGTCATCGATTGCCTTGTTCAAGGCTTCAATGCAGTCAGCCCTGGAGAAGGAGAAATATATTTATTAGTTGATAAATGAAGTCAAAATTCTTATAAAATTATGCCATGGGAACTGTTGAGTAACTATACATTGTTGAATACGATTAAGGTACAGCTGTGTATTTGACTAACTATCTCATATTTGGCTTGGCTTGAAGATTCAAAAATGAAACTTCTGCTTGAATCAGGAAATGCTGAGCAACCAAGTTAAACGTAGCAAGGCTTGAACTCAGAATGCTACTAAATATTATATCTATATAAGAACTCTATCACTAACCTACATGTCTTTTAATTAGCTTTGTAGCAGTAAACCTATTTTTATTGAAATTTGCATTCTAAAATATGAGGTCTATACTTCAAACTAATGTAATATTTGCTAACCTATCAAAAGAACTTGCCAAACTAACTTACCATTATACTGTGTTCTGTCTACTATTATTACAACTATAATTGTTTGTTTCCATGTCTCTACTTTATTCAAACACATCCATCACACTTATCTCTTTTCCTTTTATTATGTACAAAAACCGACTCTCACTTCACATAACTCGCCAGTGTCTATGAAAAACTGCAGTCATCCATTACTCTCCAGTTACTTATAGTGCTCTTCAGAATATTACCCTGCTACAATTGAAACAAAGTGTTAACTTGGTCCACTGCATCTGTGGACTAACCAAGACATATTCCAATCGAGTTTACCTTGTCTATCCCTGCCACAGCCAGAGTTGTCAAACTTTCAAAAGCAGATTAGACAATCTAGCTGTTACTCTTCATTGTATATGGTTAATATAACATCATATTCACTATATATATAACAACTATATGGTGGTGGTTGGCACTCCGTCGCTTATGACGTCGAGGGTTCCAGTTGATCCGATCAACGGAACAGCCTGCTTGTGAAATTAACGTGCAAGTGGCTGAGCACTCCACAGACACGTGTACCCTTAACATAGTTCTCGGGGATATTCAGCATGACACAATGTGACAAGGCTGACCCTTTGAATTACAGGCACAACAGAAAGAGGAAGTAAGAGTGAGAGAAAGTTGTGGTGAAAGAGTACAGCAGGGTTCGCCACCATCCCCTTCCAGAGCCTCGTGGAGCTTTAGGTGCTTTCGCTCAATAAACACAACACCCGGTCTGGGAATCAAAACCGCGATCCTATGACCGCGAGTCCGCTGCCCTAACCACTGGGCTATTGCACCTCCACAACAACTATATATATATATATAACAATATAAAGGCGGCGAACTGGAAGAAACGTTAGCATGCCGGGTGAAATGCTTAGCAGTATTTCGTCTGTCTTTATGTTCTGAGTTCAAATTCCGCTGAGGTCAACCTTGCTTTTCATCCTTTTGGAGTCGATAAATTAAGTACCAGTTGCATACTGAGGTCCATCTAATTGATTAGCCTCCTCCCCCCAAAATTTCGGGTCTTGTACCTAGAGTAGAAAAGAATATATAACAGCCCACAACATGACACCTCCACCCTGTTGCTGACGTCGTAAACATTCGTGACACTCATCTCCAAAACAAACCCAACCATCAGGTCCATCAAAGGTTGCCCTGGTTTTGTAAGTGAACAGAATGCAACTCATGTACAATGGTGTTGCAAACCAGCTGGGAAACAGACTCGGGTAACTCAACAGCTACATAAGCAAAAATAAAAAAGAGAAAAAAAATCAGTAGAGTTATTCTGTACTCACTTAGATACACCTTGTGTATAGTGACTAATCTGTATTCTACCACTGATGGGTGCAAGGGTCTCTCGTATGTACGGTAGGCGCTCTGTGATTGGTAAATTTGTCAAGACTTTATCGTTATGCAATAGAATATCAAAGACTATGAAACAAGGGTTGTAATCACCACTGTCAGCTGATTTGATATCATAATGATTGGCTTTGGTTCCTGTAACAAGTTAGAAAACATGTTTTTCAATGGTTTATATATGTATAAGTGTTTGTATAATTTTGTGCATGCGTGTTATGTTGTTGCTTAGCTCCTAATCATCCCAGACTGAACTGATCTAAGATCAAATGTGTTGCAGGCATAATTTTTCTGTATGTATGTTCTAACTAGAACTACATTAGAAGACGTAATTTGAGAGAGATTACATAGCATAAACAGAAGTAGAAAAATCAGAAGTTTGCCAATCTTTTGCTACAAGAAGATTAGAGGTAAAAGCTATTTCAGATTGCAAAGCAAAGTATCAAGGTAAATCAAAACTTATTAGGGAAAATATGTTTGAAATGAAAATAGTGCACTTACTAATGCAGATACTTAGAAGAAAGAGGCCTGAAAAATGCTATTGTGAGAGTTTGATGAATATGAAAAATGTGTGTGAGGAAGAGAAACTACTCAGAATATATCGAATAGAGAGACTAGCCATTGAAGTAACAAAGGTCATTAAGTATATGAAAACAGAGAGAAAGAGTAGCAGGGCTATAGGTAAGTTGCTGAGACAATGAAGATATCTAGCAAAGTAGGGCTTAAGAAAGGAAGTGTTGTACCAAATGATTGGCATGGCAGTGAAATTGCCAACTGCAAAGGAGATGCTTTGAGAAGATTTGTGCTTTTAAATGTGGCCATTTTGTCATTCTTGATTTGATCCAACACTGGTTGAACAGATCTTTGTTCAAAGGCATTCTCACCATGACCAATCTATCTATTTTTTCTAGATATTCTGTAAAGAAGAATATATTATCCAATATATTCCTCATCATACCCTTTTACACCCAAATGTCCTTCCCTTATTTTTGATACATTTAAGGTATGGTTTAAAGGAAATTTGATTAGCTAAGTGTATGTGTGTATAACACACACACACACTTATTTCAGTCATTTGACTGCAGCCATACTGGAGCATGCCTTGAACGGTTTCAGTTGAACAATTCGACACCAGGACTTTTTTTAAAGCTTAGTACTTAGCCTACTGGTTTCTTTTGCTGAACTGCTAAGTTACAGGGATGAAAACACACCAGTACCCATGTATATATATATATATATACACACACATCAGCATGGAAAAAATGTTAAAGGATGATGTAGAAGGCACTTTCCCAAGGTGCCATGCAGTGGGACTGAACCTCAAACCATGTGGTTGGGAATCAAAGTTCTTACCAAACAGTTACATCTGTGTCTATATATGTGTAGGTGTGTGAATGTATGTGTATGTATATGAGAGAGAGAGAGAGAGAGAGAGAGAGAGAAAGAGAGTTTGTGTTAAAGGGAAACAACGCTTCCAGCTAAAGTGAATAACTTACCAAACTTGTCAGTGTCTGAGTTGTATCCAAGCATTTCTCCATCTAAGATGCAGGAATGGACACCAGGAAGAAAGCTCTGATGAATGTATTGTGTAATGGTACCTTGAAAGGCAGATGCTCCAAATGTTTTTGAATAATTATGTCCACTGGAAATGAAAATAAATAAATGAAGAAAGCTTGCATGGTTATTTCTTGGCAGTGGTAGTTGTAGTATTGATAGTGAATGCAAGTTATATACATAAATATATATACATACAGATTGGAGCCTGGTGTAGCCATCTGGTTTTCACCAGTCCTCAGTCAAATCGTCCAACCCTTGCTAGCATGGAAAGCGGACGTTAAACGACGATGATGATGATGATGACACAAAGGGTATGTTATTGTATATACAATAACATGCCATTCAATTCCCAGAACTTTTTCCATGTGCATCTCACTCTAGCTACTGTCACTGAGTCTAATCCATTCCTCTATTCTTCATGTCTTCATGTATCGTAGGTAATAAAATGTTTTGATGTCTTCTGTCTTAATGCCATTTCCAAAATCCATCTCAACATCCCATCTACAGTCTCTTTCATAAACACCTTATACTTAAGTGCAACTGTTAAATTACTAAATGATCCCCTCACACCACCTCATTTCCAATATAACCCCTCAGCACATATTGTACATTTAATGGAGTCCACTCCAAACATCTTCCTTACACAATGCATGCGACCACTTTCCTCTTCTCTCCACCTCACAAAATGTGTTACCATTTACCATCATCTTTTACTTTCTGATGTTTATCCTCATACCTTTCACCTCCATACAGTCCATCCATATATTTATGTTTACTTTCAATCCAACCATGCTTACTATTATTAATACCATATCATCTATGGATAGTAATTTCCATAGTAAACTCTTCTTTACACTTAAAGTCAGTAGCACCTTTATCATAATTACAAATAGTAGTAAGTTTAATACTGATTCCTGGTGCTATCCAACCTTCACCACAAACTCAACATTATTTCTGTGCTCTGTTATTGTGGCCATGTATACTCTCTTACGTGGAGGTGCATGGCTTAGTGGCTAGGGCGTTGGACTCATGAGCGTAAGATTGTGGTTACAATACCTGGACTGGATGATGTGTTTGTAACAGTATCAGAAAGGATAGGTAGTTAAGTTACCACTTTAACAAAATAGAAAGGTGATACTACATTAGCTCGGAGTGGTTGGTGTTAGGAAGGGCATCCAGCTGTAGAAAACCATGCCAAATCAGACTGGAGTCTGGTGCAGCCTTCCAGCTTATATATACATATACACATATCAGCATCATTGTTTAATGTCCACTGGCCATGCTGGCATGGGTTGGACATGTATATAAATTTCCTGCAATGGGCTTAGAGCAGGCATTTGGCCCCAAATCGGTAGTTGTAGCTGGATCTATCTGGCCTACATGGGTTAGATGTGGGTAGGAATGATGCTGTACTATTTACACACACACACACGCACACACACATACTCTCTCACACAGACACACAATGTAAATGGCCTATATCAGGAAAATTGTCTTACTTTCGAGAGAAGTAACTATAGTCATCATTTTGTTTGTGAAGCTGTATCCTTTCACCATCAAATTTAGTCTCAATCAAATAGGGCTTCCCAGACAATACTTCAGAAATCTACAAAAAAATTCAAACACACACACACATATATATATATTTATACAACATTTACACATGATTCCAAAGAATCAATTTCTGATTTTACGTTTATGATAACCTTATGCATCAATGGTTGTCTATATTATTGCAATGCTCATGAGATTGATTTTTGAAGAAAAAACTGTAAATCAATGAAATAAAAAGACTTACTTATACCATGCTCCTTGGATACAATGATGTATATATATAGATGTATGTATGTATGTAATATATATATATATATATATATATATATATATATATATATGGATGCGTTATCTCCTTAAGCAAAACACTTAATTTCACGTTGCTCCAGTTCACTCAGCTGGGAAAAAAAATGAGTAGTACCTGTGTTTCAAAGGGCTGGCCTTATCACATTCTGTGTCAGGTTGAATCTTCTTGAGAACTATGTTACGGGTATGTGTGTCTGTGGAATGCTCAACTACTTGCATGTTAATTCTATGAGCAAGCTGTTCCATTGATTGGATCAACTGGAACCCTCGTTATTGTAACCGACGAAGTGCCAGTTTAGTTTAGCTTCTATAAATATATAGATTATGTATAGGCACCACATAATAGCAGCCATGCCAACACCATGTAAAAGCTGAATGAAAGGGAAATTGTACAATGCTACATGGTAGTGAGAGGTGTGCCCTAAATGCAGATGACGCATGAAGACTAGAGAGGAATAGAGCTAGTATACTCTGTTGGATGTGCTATGTCAATGTCAAAGAGGAATTAGGTGTAATGTGTGTAAGAGAGATGACTGCTGGTTTGGTCATGTGATGCATATGGATGAGGAGAGTTGCATAATGAAGTGCTGACCATTTAATATCTCTCACCTTCAATTGCAACAGCCACCTCGATTCCAGCTAACCATTTCTCTTCATATTCTTTTAAAATTTTCCTTTCTGTTCCCCCACCCAGTCCAATCCTCTGTATCACTTTATGTATATTCCCTCACTGTGCCTTGAGGGTATGTCCTGATACATATCCACCAACATCTCTCCCACTTTCTCCATCTCTATCCTTCCTTCTTCTCCAACTGTTATATCCTTGTATTTCTTCTATAGCAAGACACCTATCTCTATCTCTCAATTATTCTTTTAACTTCTCTAGCATGAAGCTGCTGCCTTCAATACTACTCCTGCTGTTTGAGGGGACTTTGTCTTGTTTTGCAAGTTGCTTGGTGACTCTGCCAGTACGGGTGCTACAAAAAGAGCACCCAGTAACTCTGTAAAGCGGTTGGTGTTAAGAAAGGCATCCAGTGATAGACACCATGTCAAAGCAGACAATAGAGCTTGGTATAGTTCTCTGGCTTGCCAGCTCTTGTCAAACTGTCCAACCCATGCCAGCATAGAAAGCAGACGTTAAATAATGATGATGATGATGGTGCATATAAAGAAACTGTTAGAATATCAACATTGTCAACTATAACTTCTATTATATGGGATAAAATAATTAAAAACAGAAACAAAGGAAATATACAGATATAAATAAAACAAGTGAGACACATTAAAAATAAGTTATAAGTTTAGATAAGTATAGTTACCTTGTTTGGGTGAGCAGTTTCTCCTAACATTGGTGAAAATGGAGTAAATAAAGAAATGGCAATCTCATGAGATCTGACGTTAGGATCTGATAGTTGTAAACAGACCTTTAAAACATGGAAAACAAGTCAAAGTTGTTATTATTACTAGCTGGACCCGGGAAAACTTCACGGAAAGCATAAAGAATGTATGCATTTGTAAATTGTGTGCTGGTGCCATGAGAAATGCTTCTATATTGTGACACAGAATACAGAAAGAAGTGTAAAATCGATAACTATATAATCCAACCAAAATATCTCAGTATTAGTATTTAGCCTCAAAATACATTGAACATATTCAAAGAACCTTCTTGGTTTAGTGGTATGGAATGTTCTTCTGGTATTCTTTTATTCTTTTACTTGTTTCAGTCATTTGGCTGTGGCCATGCTGGAGCACTGCCCTTTAATCAAAGAAATTGACTCCTGGACTTATTTCATGTAAGCCTAGTGCTTCTTCTATAAGTCTCTTCTACCGAACAGCTAAGTTACAGGGATGCAAACACACCAACATCATTTGTCAAGCGATGGCGGTGGGGGGACAAACACATAAATATAGACATATACATATATATGACAGACTTTTTTCAGTTTCCATCTACCAAATCCACTCATGAAACTTTGGTCGGCCTGCGGCTATAGTAGAAGACACTCTTTAAAGTACTGAGTTGAATTTCGTGTAGCCACCTACTGGCAACTTTTCTCCCCCACCCATTTTGTAGTGGGTATTACCCATTTTTCTGGGCTCTTTTCACAGCTATACCTCATTCAAAATTTGCAATAGTTTTTGTATGAAAAAACAAAAAGGAAGGGAGTGGAGCTTGTTTGTAGTTTGTAGAGAAAACGTTAAATGTGCCTGAAAAAAAAAACATGGTCTTTTCTGCCAAGCAAAAGACATGAAGAACTATTAAAGAAGGCAAATAAGTACCAGGGGTGGGGGAAAGAAGAGAGAATTAACACTTGATCCTTCAAGAATTCTCAGAATGAAAATGTAAATACCTCAAAGATTTTCCCTCTATTCATTACTAAATGTTTTTCTCTCTTCTTCATTGTTAAAAGTAAAGAAGCTAGAAAAGATTGATCGTATTTCATTCTAATTAACATTTTAAATGTCTGAGGCTTTCCTTTCTCTGTCTCTATCACTTCACCCGCTTTCTCTATGGTTAAGAGAGTTAAAGTGCATGGCTCAGTGGTTAGGGGTATTCGACCCACAATCATAAAATCATGAGTTCGATTCCTGACAGTGTGCTGTGTTCTTGAGCAAGGTACTGTACTTCACCTTGCTGCAGTCTACTCAGCTGGTAAAAATGAGTTGTAGCTGTATTTGAAAAGGGGCCAGCCTCGTCACATTCTGTGTGAGGCTGAATCTCCCTGAGAACTGTTATGGTATGCATGTCTGTGGAGTACTCAGCCACTTGTGCATTAATTTTATGAGCAGACTGTTCAGTTGATCAGATAAACAGGAACTTTGTCATCGTAACCGACAGAGTGCCATTTTTTAAAAAGAGTGAAAGAAAAGGAAATGTTCTATATTGTAAGGCAAAAATGTCATGTGTTTAGTATAAGCAGTGAAAGCTAAGACGAAATAATTGCTATTCCGTCATGTAGTGACTTTGCCCTTGACTCACGCTCAATTTAATAACAACAACTTGCTTATCTGGGGGCTTGGCCTCCAAATCTGTGAAACCCACAAATGCTGCTGTTAGGACTGGATTAACACCCATAATCACTCTAATGACTAAAAAGATTTTCTTGCCTCAATATAGAATCTTTGGTGTGGATTTATAATTTTCACCCAGATTTTCAAGTTTGCTTACCGCGAACATATCAGAAATTATTATATATTTTTATTTATTTAAGAAGTGATAATTAGTAGAGAAATATTTAATGTGTTGTTTTGTGTTCAAGAGGACAGTCAAATGTAATTTGATGGTCATTTACAACCAACAAAAGTTCTGAAACTGAAAGCCATCCTAAGATATTACAGTTCTACTGACCTTTTCAAGATTATTGTTCACATTAAACATCTCTTCAGCATCAGGGTGAAATATACCAAATATGGAAGCTTGACTCAAACCAATTTTTAGTTCCTTCATTACCATGCGGATCAACCACTTCTGTTCAATGGCAGTCATGTTGCGCAAAAGGTGAAGCATTGTTTCATGTACAACATCATGTTTCTTGCTAGTATTGGACACTGCGATATCATCTAAACATTTGTTCACATCTGAGATACTCAGGTTACCATTTTTGGGACAACGGTTCTTCAGCACATAGTAGGCTACACTGGCAAAATCATTGTTCTGTCAAGAAATATTAAAGTTTCATGAAGTACTTCCAGATCAAGCAATTCCCATCCTAGGCAACTTACACTCATTTGTATATATTTACCATATTTATTTGCATACAAAACCATGTTTTTTCTGGATTTTTAAACCTAAACATAGGGCTGTGCATTATATGAGAACTAAGTATGAACATCTTTCCCAGTCAAGTGTACTGAAAGGTTAAGATCACTATAATAATGTTACATTTTTAGATAAAAGCAGCAAAATATTTGATGTTTGATACAACAGCAGGATATGCATCTGTAGAATCACTGTTGTCAATGTTCAGGATTTTTCAGTTTTTGAAAGCACTACTTGAGTTACTCAGTGTGAAGATTAGATTAGTTAACGATGAATAAGAATAGTACATAAATACTGTCATTCTAGAAAAGTGACTATAAATTAGGAGAAAAAATAATTTTGTTCTTCAAATACTCTATTTATTATAATGAACTACAACTGTATACATTTTTGTTGAGAGAACAAATTTATTTAACAACGAAACTATCTAAGTGGAAGTATATACAGTTTATATTATGTTTCTTATGCTCGTCTATACTGGCTGACGTCAGAGAAGACACACTTTTATAGCCTACACTGGTTAAGTTCAAAGGTCGCTTTTGAATTTGTTTATTGCTTTGAGAATAGGTAAATTTTTTTCAATGCAGTTATAATAAAACTGATTTTCTCTACAGCAGAGTACTAAAGAAAATGGACTATGTATAACACAAGAGAGATATTTGTTTTTCAGGGCTTCATTATTTGCAAACACTAGTGTGCCTCATACATGAGTGCACATTGTATATTAAAAAAAAATAAGGTAAATTTTGCATAGTTTGTTTTTTCCTTTCCCTTTCAAGTCAGTGACAAAATATTGAAATAACTTGTCTACAACAGAATTCACAACTAAAATAGTTTGTAAATTTGAAGGATTGCTTATACCACATACATAGTTACAAATCAAAATATGGTAACATGCACTAATAAAAACTATAGAATGCAAATACTATACATTTTCTTTAAAAAAAAGTCCAAATTTACTATATTCAAATGAAGTCTTTAAAATGGGCTCCATCTAGTTAGTATTAGCATCTCCACAGTATAACTTAAGGCAGTGGAAGAGAAAAGGTTAAACCATTAACAATAAAATTTACAGTAGAAAAATTCATGTTGCATAGTTAAGCCAGTAGTTTACTTAATTAACAAGAAGAGTTAGAGTTAGAATGTTGTTGTTTTTTTGACTAAGAAGGGTCAATAGTGATGACTGATATGTTTCTTAAACTTATCACTTGATAGGAATGATTGAGCAAACATTACACTAAAATGATTAACCCTTTAGTATTCAAATTGCTCTATCAAATCATGTAATGCTCATTTATTCACATTGTTTTGAATTAACTACAAATATCTTGTAACTTCAAGATTTCAATGATGTGACATTTTATTTTCTAAAATGGCATTGTAGGATAAGGTATGAGGGGCTGGATCTGGCCAGTTTGAATATAAAACAGATAGAATATTTAGGCCAAATACAGGTGGTTTAAATGCTAAAACGTTAAGACAGTTACTGATATAATGTTTAGGGACAAATCATCTGTTCAACACTCAGTAGTTAGTAGATGGACAAGGCAGACCTAGATGACACACAGTGGCCAGTAATGAAAAAAATTGCCAAAGGAAAAATTTCTGACGAGTATTTACTTACAGCTTCTCTTTTGGTATTAAAATTTAGAAGTTTGGAAGCATCTGGACTGTTTTTCCCAAGACATAATACTTTAATTAAAAGTTTTGCAAATGTATGCTGCAAGCAGGAGAAAAAATAAAAGATAAGTTAGTTATGAATACCATTGTTTTCAAGTCAGTCAAATCTTGAATATTATGAGAGTAAAACCATATTTGAAGAAATGCTAGTTCATGGCACTGGTCAGTCATTGACTAACCATAACAATTATATCACAAACATGTTGAGGGATAAATATTATATACAGTTAGTACTTTTATGTAATGAGACTTTGTGTATCTGACAGTGTGGTATACATGAGTTCTTCGGTAACTGTAGTACCAATATAAGAGAGAGAGAGAGAGAGAGAGAGAGTGGGAGGGAGGG
>NC_068983.1:134435635-134436898 GCF_001194135.2 Octopus bimaculoides | reverse complement strand
AGAGAGAGAGAGAGAGAGAGAGAGAGAGAGAGAGAGAGAGAGAGAGAGATCATCCTCATCATTTAATGTCTGTTTTCCATGGGTTGGATGGTTTGGCAGATGCTGGTAAGGCCAGGAGCTGCACCAGGCTCCATTGTCTGTTTTGACATGGCTTCTACAGCTGGATACTCTTCCTACATCAACCACTTTACAGAGTGTACAGGGTGATTTTTATGTAGCACCAGCACCAGCATGATAATGTGTGAGATAAACTTGATATTTTATTGATGTTGCTGAACCAATGACAACTGAGTGAATGCAGCAATTCAAAGTAATTTCTAAAATGCTTGATGAAGTTGGTATGACTTCTCTATTGATTAAATAAACTGAGCTTGGGCCTTCTGAACATCTCAGTTGGATTTGAAGATGTCATTTGAAAACTGCATGAAGAAATAAAAATAGATGATAGAATAAACCAGTCTGAGAGGAAGATGATGCTGTTTAACCTTAGGTCAACCTTGATCAAGCAGAACTATGATCAAATGCATTTTGTGACCAGCCCATCAAATCAGTAGGCTGTGATTTAAAGAAAAATTGACTACTATTTTTAGGGTATTGAGAGAGCATGTAGATGTTCCCTCATTAACTGAAAGGCTATAAAAATTGGTAAATAAATAGTATATAAAAATTAACTGGAATAAATCATTAGAGTGGTAATGACAAAAAACACATTTCATTTTCATTTTTCAAATAGGTTGCAACAAGGTTGAAGGAAATAGAAAATGAATACTTCTTTGATTCCATATGCAACACGTTCATTTTCCAGGTGAGGAAGTAAAAGCCGCATCACTGGGTAAAAAGAATCAGTCTGAAATAAACAATATATATACATGTTTATAGATAAATAAAATATATAAATGTGTATGACTCTGTGTGTGTGTGTGTATATATATACATATATATATATACACACACACAAACACATATATATAATTATTGTCTTTGAGAGCAGTTGGTTTCATTTTTAGTATTCTTGTTTGTGAGAGAAGTCGAGTTTATTTCATATATTCTCATTTTAAAACTCATTTCTGGCTAATTATTGAGAGGACTTGGTGTTGCCTTGGCGGAAGTTTGCACTCTCTGAGTGCTCTTGCTATTACTATTATTATTATTAATAATAATAATAATAATAATAATAATAATAATAGTAGTTTCAAATTTTAGCATAAAGCCAGCAATTTCAGGGGAGGGGTAAGTCGATTACATCTGGTATTTATTTTATCA
>NC_068983.1:134434376-134435625 GCF_001194135.2 Octopus bimaculoides | reverse complement strand
AGCAATTTCAGGGGAGGGGTAAGTCGATTACATCTGGTACTTATTTTATCAACTTCAAAAGTATTAAAGGCAAAGTCAACCTCAGTGGAATTTGAACTCAAAACATAAAGATGGATGAAATGCTGCTAAGCATTTTGTCCAGTGTGCTAATGAGTCTGCCAGCTCACTGCCTAATAATAATAATAATAATTCGTTCTACTATAGGCATACAGCCAGCAATTTTGAGGGAGGTGGCATCAACCTATGTTCATTGACTCCTGTTCAACTGGTACTTATTTTATTGACCCTGAAAGGATGAAAGCCAACCAAAGTTGACCTTGGCGGAATTTGAACTCAGAATGTGAAGATGGACAAAACATCATTTTGCCCAGTGTGCTAACAATTTTGTCATCTCATCACCTTAATAATAATAATAATAATGGCTGAAGGTGATTGGAATAGAATTCTGGGTAGAACTCCTACAGAAAGTTTGTCTCTTTGGACAGTAAAGATTAACAGGAGGATTCTAAGCACTTGGAAGACTACTGAAAGCTTGTGGATACCTAAGGTTACAGGTAGTAACCTACTACCCACATAAATCCTGACCAAAGAAGACCAAACCTGAGCCAAACCAAAATAATAATAATAATTTTTATTATTTTTAATAGCCATAAGGACCCAAGATATTGAAAACAATTTAATTCTTTCTAGTTTTGGCACAAGGCCAGCAATTTTAGAAGAGAGGGAAGTGAAGTCATTTACATCAACCCCAGTGTTCAACTAGTATTTATTGGCCCTGAAAAGATGAATGGCAAAGGTGACCTCAGCAGTATTTGAATTCAAAATACAGAGCTGAAAGAAACGCTGCTAAACATTTCATTTAATGATTTTGCCAGTTTGCTACCTTTTTAAAAAATGGGTAATAATAAGAATAACAAGATCACTCAGAGCGTAAACCTCTGCCAAAGCAATACCAACGTCCTCTCAAAGATTAGCTAGAGATGATTTTTAAAATGAGAATGTCTGAAATAAACTCGACTGCCGTCACACACGAGAATACTAGAAATGAACCTGACCACTCTCAAAAATTAAGTAAAAAAACTGGTAATATAATTCAGAATCCTTGTCCCGGAACAAATCAATCCCATAATCTAGTCAGTTCGTGCCAGTCATGAGGCCAAACATCACTGAAAGTTTCATCCGAATCCATCCAGCAGTTCTTGAGATATCTTGTCCACGGACAAACAAACAAACAAATACGACTGAAAAC
>NC_068983.1:134428621-134433455 GCF_001194135.2 Octopus bimaculoides | reverse complement strand
GTAAACACACCACCATCAGTTTTCAAGCGATGCTGTGGGGACAAACACAGACACACAAACATATACACACACATACATATATATACATATATACGACGGGCTTCTTTCAGTTTCCGTCTACCAAATCCACTTACAAGGCTTTGGTCGACCCGAGGCTATAGTAGAAGACACTTGCCCAAGAACCATGTGGTTGGTAAGCAAGCTACTTACCACATAGCTACTCCTGCACCTATATATATATATATATGTGCTTTAGATATTTTTGCATTCTAATTGTGCTTGGATTGCTGTTACTTTTGCTCTTTGTAAGTACCAGTAATATGTTTGCATCAAATGATTCAACCAGTTCAAACAAATTTGTGCTCTAAGTGAAGAGTGGAAGAGAATACACTTCCATAATTCTGTTGGAGTTGAACATGTAAATGCCACTGGTACATCAACACTCACCACTTCACCTATAGAAAAAGCCTGTTTAACCTCGACCTCACACAAAAAGTCTATTAAATATATAAAAGTACGAACAGGCTCAGGTGTGGCTGTATAGTAAGAAGCTTGCTTCCCACAGGGTTCCGGGTTCAGTCCCCCTGCGTGGGACCTTGGGCAAGTGTCTTCTAACCTCGGGCTGACCAAAGCCTTGTGAATGGATTTGTTGGACGGAAACTGCAAGAAGCCCGTCATGTGTGTGTGTGAGTGTGTGTGTGTGTGTGTCTTTGCGTCTGTGTTTGTCCCTGCCACTATCGCTTGACAACCGATGTTAGTGTGTTTACGTCTACGTGACTTAGCGGTTCAGCAAAAGAGAGCGATAGAAGAAGTACCAGGCTTACAAAGAATAAGTCCTGGAGTCGATTTCTTCGACTAAAAGGCGGTGCTCCAGTATGGCCGAAGTCAAACGACTGAAAGAAATAAAAGAATAAAAATTACAAGTTCATAAAAAGTCAAGGAAGTGGAGAGTAGATCAGATTTGGGAAGAAAAAAATCCAAAATTTTTGATTATACAATATGGCAAAATTCCATAGAAAAAACTTACATATTATAAATAATTATACTTAAATCACTATCTACTGAATGTATTGTTTATCTGACTCCTCAGATAATGTTGTGCACATTATGAACTTCCTTGTTTAATAAAAACATGAAACCATACGAAAGTTTGTTTTCTTTACCTTAAATTTATTTCATAAAACTGTGTGTGTGTATATCAAGTAATAAGTCCTGGTTAGTATGAAACAAATTCCAAAAGGTAAAATAAGGAAGGAATTGTAACGTCAAGATAGAATGTTCAAACTTTGCTGAAGATACATAGAGATACGCCGAAAACAATAAGTAACATGCCAAATTGCGATTGACGTGGAATTTTTTCTCCGAGAAAACAACCTGTTAAGACCGTAAAGACAAATGTGAGGGAATTAGTTAAAGGTACGGCAATAGAAAGATCAGCCGAAGCGAGAGTTAAATAGAATAAAATAGAGCCGCACTGGTTAATTAGGAAAGCCGTTACATACTTCAAACGAAATACTAGAAACAACAGCTCGGACTTTAGCTGTAAAATGGTGTTTTGCTCTTTTATGTTCTCAATACCAGCACTTGTTTTCTTTAGAATAGGGTTAGTGCATCCCCATATTACTGATACTAGCACTAGCCAAAAAACACTTATTAAGGTATCCGAGTAAGACATTGGAAGTTAATTTAATAACCAGGGAATAAAAACAATAAAAGAAGGGAGTTAACTGCCGGTGACAAGCCAGAAGTTGTTTTCTATACAAATAATGTAAATCAGTATACCTTTACTTCGTTTATATTGCTTCGTTCACACACAAGTTAATTGCTGATAGCGAGATGTAAGTTTATAACTAAATAAATGGTATTTTCACAATAATAACGTTGATTAAATTTTATAACTTAGAGCCACATTTTTCCCATTTATATTAATTTTCTAATTGAGTAACCAATCTTGAGTGAGGAAGGCGGGGGTAACGCAGTGAAGTTCGGGGAGACAACTTCTTCAGTTTCCGGTCTCACAATGGCTGCTTCACGCGCTTCGGTTCAGGGCATGAAGCTTGTGAAACCCATACTCTCTGTTGACAGCACCGAAGCTCGGAGAAGGGTCCTAAATTTATACAAGGCGTGGTATAGACATTTACCGTACTTAGGTAAGGCTTTCCTTCCTTTCTAACTATTCCAGAAATAAGTTTATCTTGTAGGTTGTTGTATGTCATTGAGAAGGACACGTAAAAGTGATTTTGTTTTCTTCTGTTTTTATTTATAAATCAGTTTTTGAAATTGAATTTTTAATTCTTTTTACTCGTTTTGTTAATGTTATGAACGAAACTTCTCTGTTATTTATAGACATAACCAAACATAGGAGGTTTGATAGTTGTATCAAAGGTTACTTTTGTTCTGTCAATCTTAAGATGTTTATTCTGCTAATTCGGTAGACTTATTTCAGTTATATCAATCGCATACCGTATATATTTGAGGAATTATCGATTCAACAGAACACGGGAATTATCTCATATTTCAAATCAGTATATGTTTGAATGTCGGAAAAATTTGTAAATTTACCCGTATATTCGGATATTGTTTCAAAAACACTCGTCTAAAAAGAAAACATTTGTTAACCTCAAAGTCAACCCTCATTAAACAATTAAGATAGAAAGCATTTCAAGCTATGACCACCCTGTCACACATCATTTATATATCTCTCTTTATATTAGGCATCATATAGTTAGTTCAGTGCGGACTAACATATTGAGTATAGTGAGCTAGTTTTACATCTTAATTGCAATTAAATCTGTAATAAAACATTCATTGACATTAATAAGGTAAGGGCGAGAACTCCGATATTTATAGTGTTGAAAATGAAACGAGGACATGTCACAGGGAGACAAGATGGAACAGGTAGGATAAGACCAGAGGTGAGGGCACTCGGTGATTAGCGAGTGTGATCTCGGGACGAATGCGGTTGACAACTGTTTTGTCACAGTATTTTCAAAATTTCTTAGCAGAGTAGTATCTAACAGTCATGGCCAAACTGCGGCCCTCGGGACTTTCTGAATGGTACGCCTTGAATTTTTAGTAGTACGACTAGCCTCATGATGTGTCATATCTCGTGCAGCCTGCTTCTCGAAAAAGGTTGCCCATACCTGGTCTAATACATACACATCGTAAAACAATCTTTGAGAGAAAATTTGTAATTATCATTCACAACGAAAGATTGCCAAATACTTAAAAGTCACTTATTAAATAATCTTCTAACCCGCTGGTATTTTAGATTTTAACTTTTCTAATAGGAACACTTGTTTTAACTTCGGTTACAAAGGCCTACAAATAGAATAATACTTGCCACACTACAACAAACACATGACAAAGTGATCGTGTCGTAAACAATCTTAATAAGAGTTTGGAGGGGGGGGGGGCAAAATGAGTAATTTCTGATTTCTCGTTATTTTCTCCCAAACATTTTTCAACCATTACCTTACAATTATTTCATCATCTATCTTTGGGAGTAAAAATTGGTCAGCATTGTTGTTGTTGAAATTGAGAGAGTTTGAAACATAGGTAACGCACTTTTTTTCAAAAAAGTTTTCCTCAACTTTGACCCGATTGTAATTGAGGTTGCTAATAAAATATCTAGATACTTTTTAGTGTCTAACAATCAATATTTTTTTCTCTGTTGAATTCCAAGTCAATTTCTTCCCACAGTAATGTTTAATTTGATAGGTTTCAATTTTCAAAGGATGATGTATAATGCGGATCAAAATGAGTAATAACTAATTTCAATAATTTCTTCACTTTAATTGCATGGTGCATAACTGTATCAGGAAGAGAGCCACACCAGCTGACCATGAAGAAGCTATAGAGAATATTTTATGTTTTTAGATTTAATCGTGTTTTGTTGATTTCATATGTGCCATGTTTCCACGATTCTCTTTCATTTGACCTAGACATTTAAAATTTTTCTTGCATTTCTGATTTTTCTGATGTCTAAGGATGGATATTGATGTGCATGAGTATTTTTTCAAATGTAATTCTGGAGAATTGAAAAGGCAATTTTACGTTATCTTGTCTTACTCATTTTGTCCCATCTAAATTTGTCTATTATTTGCTCGAGAAGAGAGATAATTTTCCAAAACAGTGTTCTGAATATATTATTTTTAATATATTTAGAGAAGGTCATTTGCTTAGCTGATACAGCTTATGTATGGTAGTGAACATTTGTAAAAAAATATTTTTTCTCATAGTCAAAAATGCAGTAAATTTTACACATTGTGACTCACCTCATACTTTTCATTTTGAAAGTTAAAACAAAAGTGATCCTATTAAAAAAAGTTAAATCTTTTAAAGAATGAAAATATGACTGTGTGGTAAGTAGCTTGCTTACCAACCACATGGTTCTGGGTTCAGTTCCACTGCGTGGTACCTTGGGCAAGTGTCTTCTACTATAGCCTCGGGCCGACCAAAGCCTTGTGCGTGGATTTGGTAGACGGAAACTGATAGAAGCCCATCGTATATATATGCGTGTATATGTTTGTGTGTCTTTGTTTGTCCCCCCAACTTTGCTTGACAACCGAGGCTGGTGTGTTTATGTCCCCGTAACTTAGCGGTTCGGCAAAAAGAGACTGATAGTATAAGTACTAGGCTTCCAAAGAATAAGTCCTGGGGTTGATTTGCTCAACTAAAAGGCGGTGCCCCAGCATGGCTGCAGTCAAATGACTGAAACAAGTAAAAGAGTACAAATGGATTATTAAACAGATTATTTAACAAGTGACATTTAATAATTTATCCCGGATTGTTTTGATTTTGTTATTAGAATTGCTTCTTTCATTTTTGTATA
>NC_068983.1:134426755-134428432 GCF_001194135.2 Octopus bimaculoides | reverse complement strand
AACGATCTTACTTGGCTTGCCGGGTCTTCTCACGCACAGCCCATTTCCAAAGGTCTCGGTCCGTAGTCATCGCCTCGGTGAGGCCCAATGTACGAAGGTCTTGCCTCACCACCTCAGCCCAGGTCTTCCTGGGCCTACCTCTTCCACGGGTTCCCTCAACTGTTAGGGTGTGGCACTTTTTCACGCAGCTATCCTCCTCCATTCTCACCACATGTCCATACCAGCGCAAAGCTATCAAAATATTCATACATTACAAGGTCTCTATTGCTGTAAGCAATGAATTGTAGCATTCAGTCAATCATATCTATTTACAGTTAAGTCAGCTGAATCATTTGAGAATTTGGGGTTAGAGTCATGGAGATGAAATAGCATCAGTGTCAGGATATGCACTATGACATTGCCTTAAATTTTTAGTTTTGAGAGTTGGGCTGCAGCCAATGATAATTTTAGACCCACCTATTTCTAGATAGGTGCAGGAATGGGTGTATGGTTAGAGGTTCACTTGGCAACCATGTGGTTTCGGTTGCTGCCCACCATGCAGTAGCTTGGGCAAATATTTTCTACTAAAGTCTTGGGATGACCAAAGCCTTGTGTGGGAGTTTGTTAAACAAAACTGTGTGGAAACATGTCATCTTTGTGTGTGTGTCCCTTTTTGTCTTGTCAATACTTGCTAATTATAAACAAACATCACTGTCACACAAGCAGTGACATTTGCAGTCCTCTATGAAAACATGAACAGGAGGAAATATTACCTTGCTTTGAAACAGGTGAAGGTTGGTGACAAGTAAAGTGTTTAATCATTCTGCTTCAATGAATCACATCTAATCCATGTGAGCATGGAAAAGTAGACATTAAAACGATGATGATGATGAATTAGGGGAGGATAGGCATAACTGGGTGTAGTTACTCAGGTCAGTGTTCAATTTAAATTACGGTTATTAGTGGTTGATGGTGAAAAAACTCCAGTGGATCGATTGTTCATGATCTGAGGAATCAAGAAAAAGGACATGGATGCTTTTAGTTGATTTATGATGAAGTGAGTGCAGAACTGTTATTGTAATAGAAGAGAAAGGGATAAAATGTTGACGGGCAACAATGGACAGTAAAAACTTGCTTATTTGACAAATAACATTTTAAATGAATTTGTGTATGGGTGGAGGTGTAATCTCTTGTCTCAAATATATGAACAGTAATGTATTGAAGAGCATTGGGGTGAAATGGAAAGCTAGCTTTCCCAGTGATACAAAATATCTGTAGCTTGACACACAACTGAATCCAGACTTATTATTTAGACAGCTAGTGTCTTATGTGATGTATATAATTCATTGGTAGCTGAATCTCCATAAATCATTGTAATAAATTATTCTATTCAACTTATTGTTTTGAATACTTTTTCTGTCATTTACACTTTAGTGTATATGTTTGGGGGAAGGTATGTGGTTAGGGTGTTGCACTCCTGATCATAAAATCATGGTTTTGATTCCTGTACCAAGCAATGCATTCATCATCATCATCATCGTTTAACGTCCGCTTTCCATGCTAGCATGGGTTGGACGATTTGACTGAGGACTGGTGAAACCGGATGGCAACACCAGGCTCCAGTCTGATTTGGCAGAGTTTCTACAGCTGGATGCCCTTCCTAACGCCAACCACTCAGAGAGTGTAGTGGGTGCTTTT